>NW_026988782.1:0-129213 GCF_030222135.1 Aotus nancymaae
GGTAATGGGCTGAAAACGCCTGTTTTGGGACTCTGCAGAGAAAGTGTTTGCAGACTGCTGAATCCACACACGAGTTCAACTCTGGAAGTTGAGTGCACGCATTGACAACCGTTCTGTTAGATAAGCTGCGTTTTGGATTTAGAAGCAGATATTTCCCTGTGCTTACTGCTGTTTCTTCCATATGCCGGTAATGGGCCTGAAAATGCTGGTTTTGGGACTCTGCAGTGAAAGTGTTTGCAGACTGCTGAATACACACATGGGTTTAACTCTGGAAGATGAGTGCACACATTGACAACCGTTCTGTTAGATAGCTGCGTTTTGGATTTAAGCAGATATTTCCCTGAGCTTACTGCTGTTTCTTCCATATGCCGGTAATGGCTGAAAACGCCTGTTTGGGGACTCTGCAGAGAAAGTGTTTGCAGACTGCTGAATCCACACACGGGTTTAACTCTGGAAGTTGAGTGCACACATTGACAACCGTTCTGTTAGAGAGCTGCGTTTTGGATTTAGAAGCAGATATTTCCCTGTGCTTACTGCTGTTTCTTCCATATGCCGGTAAAGGGCTGAAAACGCCTGTTTTGGGACTCTGCAGAGAAAGTGTTTGCAGACTGCTGAATCCCACACACAGGTTTAACTCTGGAAGTAGAGTGCACACATTGACAACCGTTCTGTTAGATAGCTGCGTTTTGGATTTAGAAGCAGATATTTCCCTGTGCTTACTGCTGTTTCTTCCATATGCCGGTAATGGGCTGAAAACGCCTGTTTGGGGACTCTGCAGAGAAAGTGTTTGCAGACTGCTGAATCCACACACGGTTTAACTCTGGAAGTTGAGTGCACACATTGACAACCGTTCTGTTAGATAGCTGCGTTTTGGATTTAGAAGCAGATATTTCCCTGTGCTTACTGCTGTTTCTTCCATATGCCGGTAATGGCTGAAACGCCTGTTTTGGGACTCTGCAGAGAAAGTGTTTGCAGATGCTGAATCCACACACGGGTTTAACTCTGGAAGTTGAGTGCAACACATTGACAACCGTCTGTTAGATAGCTGCGTTTTGGATTTAGAAGCAGATATTTCCTGTGCTTACTGCTGTTTCTTCCATATGCCGGTAATGGGCTGAAAACGCCTGTTTTGGGGACTCTGCAGAGAAAGTGTTTGCAGACTGCTGAATCCACACACGGGTTTAACTCTGGAAGTGAGTGCACACATTGACAACCGTTCTGTTAGATAGCTGCGTTTTGGATTTAGAAGCAGATATTTCCCTGGGCTTACTGCTGTTTCTTCATATGCGGTAATGGGCTGAAAACGCCTGTTTTGGGACTCTGCAGAGAAAGGTTTGCAGACTGCTGAATCCACACACGGGTTTAACTCTGGAAGTTGAGTGCACACATTGACAACCGTTCTGTTAGATAGCTGCGTTTTGGATTTAGAAGCAGATATTTCCCTGTGCTTACTGCTGTTTCTTCCATATGCCGGTAATGGGCTGAAAACGCCTGTTTTGGGACTCTGCAGAGAAAGTGTTTGCAGACTGCTGAATCCACACACGGGTTTAACTCTGGAAGTTGAGTGCACACATTGACAACCGTTCTGTTAGATAGCTGCGTTTTGGATTTAGAAGCAGATATTTCCCTGTGCTTACTGCTGTTTCTTCCATATGCCGGTAATGGGCTGAAAACGCCTGTTTTGGGACTCCTGCAGAGAAAGTGTTTGCAGATTGCTGAATCCACACTCGGGTTTAAGTCTGGACGTTTAGTGCACACATTGACAACCGTTCTGTTAGATAGCTGCGTTTTGGATTTAGAAGCAGATATTTCCCTGTGCTTACTGCTGTTTGTTTCTTCCATAGGCCGGTAATGGGCTGAAAACGCCTGGTTTGGGACTCTGCAGAGAAAGTGTTTGCAGACTGCTGAATCCACACACGGGTTTAACTCTGGAAGTTGAGTGCACACATTGACAACCGTTCTGTTAGATAGCTGCGTTTTGGATTTAGAAGCAGATATTTCCCTGTGCTTACTGCTGTTTTTCCATATGCCGGTAATGGGCTGAAAACGCCTGTTTTGGGACTCTGCAGAGAAAGTGTTTGCAGACTGCTGAATCCACACACGGGTTTAACTCTGGAAGTTGAGTGCACACATTGACAACCGTTCTGTTAGATAGCTGCGTTTTGGATTTAGAAGCAGATATTTCCCTGTGCTTACTGCTGTTTCTTCCATATGCCGGTAATGGGCTGAAAACGCCTGTTTTGGGATTATGCAGAGAAAGTGTTTGCAGACTGCTGAATCCACACACGGGTTTAACTCTGGAAGTTGAGTGCACACATTGACAACCGTTCTGTTAGATAGCTGCGTTTTGGATTTAGAAGCAGATATTTCCCTGTGCTTACTGCTGTTTCTTCCATATGCCGGTAATGGGCTGAAAATGCCTGTTTTGGGACTCTGCAGAGAAAGTGTTTGCAGACTGCTGAATACACACATGGGTTTAACTCTGGAAGATGAGTGCACACATTGACAACCGTTCTGTTAGATAGCTGCGTTTTGGATTTAGAAGCAGATATTTCCCTGTGCTTACTGCTGTTTCTTCCATATGCCGGTAATGGGCTGAAAACGCCTGTTTTGGGACTCTGCAGAGAAAGTGTTTGCAGACTGCTGAATCCACACACGGGTTTAACTCTGGAAGTTGAGTGCACACATTGACAACCGTTCTGTTAGAGAGCTGCGTTTTGGATTTAGAAGCAGATATTTCCCTGTGCTTACTGCTGTTTCTTCCATATGCCGGTAAAGGGCTGAAAACGCCTGTTTTGGGACTCTGCAGAGAAAGTGTTTGCAGACTGCTGAATCCACACACAGGTTTAACTCTGGAAGTAGAGTGCACACATTGACAACCGTTCTGTTAGATAGCTGCGTTTTGGATTTAGAAGCAGATATTTCCCTGTGCTTACTGCTGTTTCTTCCATATGCCGGTAATGGGCTGAAAACGCCTGTTTGGGGACTCTGCAGAGAAAGTGTTTGCAGACTGCTGAATCCACACACGGGTTTAACTCTGGAAGTTGAGTGCACACATTGACAACCGTTCTGTTAGATAGCTGCGTTTTGGATTTAGAAGCAGATATTTCCCTGTGCTTACTGCTGTTTCTTCCATATGCCGGTAATGGGCTGAAAACGCCTGTTTTGGGACTCTGCAGAGAAAGTGTTTGCAGACTGCTGAATCCACACACGGGTTTAACTCTGGAAGTTGAGTGCACACATTGACAACCGTTCTGTTAGATAGCTGCGTTTTGGATTTAGAAGCAGATATTTCCCTGTGCTTACTGCTGTTTCTTCCATATGCCGGTAATGGGCTGAAAACGCCTGTTTTGGGACTCTGCAGAGAAAGTGTTTGCAGACTGCTGAATCCACACACGGGTTTAACTCTGGAAGTTGAGTGCACACATTGACAACCGTTCTGTTAGATAGCTGCGTTTTGGATTTAGAAGCAGATATTTCCCTGGGCTTACTGCTGTTTCTTCCATATGCCGGTAATGGGCTGAAAACGCCTGTTTTGGGACTCTGCAGAGAAAGTGTTTGCAGACTGCTGAATCCACACACGGGTTTAACTCTGGAAGTTGAGTGCACACATTGACAACCGTTCTGTTAGATAGCTGCGTTTTGGATTTAGAAGCAGATATTTCCCTGTGCTTACTGCTGTTTCTTCCATATGCCGGTAATGGGCTGAAAACGCCTGTTTTGGGACTCTGCAGAGAAAGTGTTTGCAGACTGCTGAATCCACACACGGGTTTAACTCTGGAAGTTGAGTGCACACATTGACAACCGTTCTGTTAGATAGCTGCGTTTTGGATTTAGAAGCAGATATTTCCCTGTGCTTACTGCTGTTTCTTCCATATGCCGGTAATGGGCTGAAAACGCCTGTTTTGGGACTCTGCAGAGAAAGTGTTTGCAGATTGCTGAATCCACACTCGGGTTTAAGTCTGGACGTTTAGTGCACACATTGACAACCGTTCTGTTAGATAGCTGCGTTTTGGATTTAGAAGCAGATATTTCCCTGTGCTTACTGCTGTTTCTTCCATAGGCCGGTAATGGGCTGAAAACGCCTGGTTTGGGACTCTGCAGAGAAAGTGTTTGCAGACTGCTGAATCCACACACGGGGTAACTCTGGAAGTTGAGTGCACACATTGACAACCGTTCTGTTAGATAGCTGCGTTTTGGATTTAGAAGCAGATATTTCCCTGTGCTTACTGCTGTTTCTTCCATATGCCGGTAATGGGCTGAAAACGCCTGTATGGGACTCTGCAGGGAAAGTGTTTGCAGACTGCTGAATCCACACACGGGTTTAACTCTGGAAGTTGAGTGCACACATTGACAACCGTTCTGTTAGATAGCTGCGTTTTGGATTTAGAAGCAGATATTTCCCTGTGCTTACTGCTGTTTCTTCCATATGCCGGTAATGGGCTGAAAATGCCAGTTTTGGGACTCTGCAGAGAAAGTGTTTGCAGACTGCTGAATCCACACACGGGTTTAACTCTGGAAGTTGAGTGCACACATTGACAACCGTTCTGTTAGATAGCTGCGTTTTGGATTTAGAAGCAGATATTTCCCTGTGCTTACTGCTTTTTCTTCCATATGCCGGTAATGGGCTGAAAACGCCTGTTTTGGGACTCTGCAGAGAAAGTGTTTGCAGACTGCTGAATCCACACACGGGTTTAACTCTGGAAGTTGAGTGCACACATTGACAACCGTTCTGTTAGATAGCTGCGTTTTGGATTTAGAAGCAGATATTTCCCTGTGCTTACTGCTGTTTCTTCCATATGCCGGTAATGGGCTGAAAACGCCTGGTTTGGGACTCTGCAGAGAAAGTGTTTGCAGACTGCTGAATCCACACACGGGTTTAACTCTGGAAGTTGAGTGCACACATTGACAACCGTTCTGTTAGATAGCTGCGTTTTGGATTTAGAAGCAGATATTTCCCTGTGCTTACTGCTGTTTCTTCCATATGCCGGTAATGGGCTGAAAACGCCTGTTTTGGGACGCTGCAGAGAAAGTGTTTGCAGACTGCTGAATCCACACACGGGTTTAACTCTGGAAGTTGAGTGCACACATTGACAACCGTTCTGTTAGAGAGCTGCGTTTTGGATTTAGAAGCAGATATTTCCCTGTGCTTACTGCTGTTTCTTCCATATGCCGGTAAAGGGCTGAAAACGCCTGTTTTGGGACTCTGCAGAGAAAGTGTTTGCAGACTGCTGAATCCACACACGGGTTTAACTCTGGAAGTTGAGTGCACACATTGACAACCGTTCTGTTAGATAGCTGCGTTTTGGATTTAGAAGCAGATATTTCCCTGTGCTTACTGCTGTTTCTTCCATATGCCGGTAATGGGCTGAAAAGGCCTGTTTGGGGGACTCTGCAGAGAAAGTGTTTGCAGACTGCTGAATCCACACACGGGTTTAACTCTGGAAGTTGAGTGCACACATTGACAACCGTTCTGTTATATAGCTGCGTTTTGGATTTAGAAGCAGATATTTCCCTGTGCTTACTGCTGTTTCTTCCATATGCCGGTAATGGGCTGAAAACGCCTGTATGGGACTCTGCAGAGAAAGTGTTTGCAGACTGCTGAATCCACACACGGGTTTAACTCTGGAAGTTGAGTGCACACATTGACAACCATTCTGTTAGATAGCTGGGTTTTGGATTTAGAAGCAGATATTTCCCTGTGCTTACTACTGTTTCTTCCATATGCCGGTAATGGGCTGAAAACGCCTGTTTTGGGACTCTGCAGAGAAAGTGTTTGCAGACTGCTGAATCCACACACGAGTTCAACTCTGGAAGTTGAGTGCACGCATTGACAACCGTTCTGTTAGATAGCTGCGTTTTGGATTTAGAAGCAGATATTTCCCTGGGCTTACTGCTGTTTCTTCCATATGCCGGTAATGGGCTGAAAACGCCTGTTTTGGGACTCTGCAGGAAAGTGTTTGCAGACTGCTGAATCCACACACGGGTTTAACTCTGGAAGTTGAGTGCACACATTGACAACCGTTCTGTTAGATAGCTGCGTTTTGGATTTAGAAGCAGATATTTCCCTGTGCTTACTGCTGTTTCTTCCATATGCCGGTAATGGGCTGAAAACGCCTGTTTTGGGACTCTGCAGAGAAAGTGTTTGCAGACTGCTGAATCCACACACGGGTTTAACTCTGGAAGTTGAGTGCACACATTGACAACCGTTCTGTTAGATAGCTGCGTTTTGGATTTAGAAGCAGATATTTCCCTGTGCTTACTGCTGTTTTTCCATATGCCGGTAATGGGCTGAAAACGCCTGTTTTGGGACTCTGCAGAGAAAGTGTTTGCAGACTGCTGAATCCACACACGGGTTTAACTCTGGAAGTTGAGTGCACACATTGACAACCGTTCTGTTAGATAGCTGCGTTTTGGATTTAGAAGCAGATATTTCCCTGTGCTTACTGCTGTTTCTTCCATATGCCGGTAATGGGCTGAAAACGCCTGTTTTGGGATTATGCAGAGAAAGTGTTTGCAGACTGCTGAATCCACACACGGGTTTAACTCTGGAAGTTGAGTGCACACATTGACAACCGTTCTGTTAGATAGCTGCGTTTTGGATTTAGAAGCAGATATTTCCCTGTGCTTACTGCTGTTTCTTCCATATGCCGGTAATGGGCTGAAAACGCCTGTATGGGACTCTGCAGAGAAAGTGTTTGCAGACTGCTGAATCCACACACGGGTTTAACTCTGGAAGTTGAGTGCACACATTGACAACCGTTCTGTTAGATAGCTGCGTTTTGGATTTAGAAGCAGATATTTCCCTGTGCTTACTGCTGTTTCTTCCATATGCCGGTAATGGGCTGAAAACGCCTGTTTTGGGACTCTGCAGAGAAAGTGTTTGCAGACTGCTGAATCCACACACGGGTTTAACTCTGGAAGTTGAGTGCACACATTGACAACCGTTCTGTTAGATAGCTGCGTTTTGGATTTAGAAGCAGATATTTCCCTGTGCTTACTGCTGTTTCTTCCATATGACGGTAATGGGCTGAAAACGCCTGTTTTGGGACTCTGCAGAGAAAGTGTTTGCAGACTGCTGAATCCACACACGGGTTTAACTCTGGAAGTTGAGTGCACACATTGACAACCGTTCTGTTAGATCGCTGCGTTTTGGATTTAGAAGCAGATATTTCCCTGTGCTTACTGCTGTTTCTTCCATATGCCGGTAATGGGCTGAAAACGCCTGTTTTGGGACTCTGCAGAGAAAGTGTTTGCAGACTGCTGAATCCACACACGGGTTTAACTCTGGAAGTTGAGTGCACACATTGACAACCGTTCTGTTAGATAGCTGCGTTTTGGATTTAGAAGCAGATATTTCCCTGTGCTTACTGCTGTTTCTTCCATATGCCGGTAATGGGCTAAAAACGCCTGTTTTGGGACTCTGCAGAGAAAGTGTTTGCAGACTGCTGAATCCACACACGGGTTTAACTCTGGAAGTTGAGTGCACACATTGACAACCGTTCTGTTAGATAGCTGCGTTTTGGATTTAGGAGCAGATATTTCCCTGTGCTTACTGCTGTTTCTTCCATATGCCGGTAATGGGCTGAAAACGCCTGTTTTGGGACTCTGCAGAGAAAGTGTTTGCAGACTGCTGAATCCACACACGGGTTTAACTCTGGAAGTTGAGTGCACGCATTGACAACCGTTCTGTTAGATAGCTGCGTTTTGGATTTAGAAGCAGATATTTCCCTGAGCTTACTGCTGTTTCTTCCATATGCCGGTAATGGGCTGAAAACGCCTGTTTTGGGACTCTGCAGAGAAAGTGTTTGCAGACTGCTGAATCCACACACGGGTTTAACTCTGGAAGTTGAGTGCACACATTGACAACCGTTCTGTTAGATAGCTGCGTTTTGGATTTAGAAGCAGATATTTCCCTGTGCTTACTGCTGTTTCTTCCATATGCCGGTAATGGGCTGAAAACGCCTGTTTTGGGACTCTGCAGAGAAAGTGTTTGCAGACTGCTGAATCCACACACGGGTTTAACTCTGGAAGTTGAGTGCACACATTGACAACCGTTCTGTTAGATAGCTGCGTTTTGGATTTAGAAGCAGATATTTCCCTGTGCTTACTTCTGTTTTTCCATATGCCGGTAATGGGCTGAAAACGCCTGTTTTGGGACTCTGCAGAGAAAGTGTTTGCAGACTGCTGAATCCACACACGGGTTTAACTCTGGAAGTTGAGTGCACACATTGACAACCGTTCTGTTAGATAGCTGCGTTTTGGATTTAGAAGCAGATATTTCCCTGAGCTTACTGCTGTTTCTTCCATATGCCGGTAATGGGCTGAAAACGCCTGTTTTGGGACTCTGCAGAGAAAGTGTTTGCAGACTGCTGAATCCACACACGGGTTTAACTCTGGAAGTTGAGTGCACACATTGACAACCGTTCTGTTAGATAGCTGCGTTTTGGATTTAGAAGCAGATATTTCCCTGTGCTTACTGCTGTTTCTTCCATATGCCGGTAATGGGCTGAAAACGCCTGTTTTGGGACTCTGCAGAGAAAGTGTTTGCAGACTGCTGAATCCACACACGGGTTTAACTCTGGAAGTTGAGTGCACACATTGACAACCGTTCTGTTAGATAGCTGCGTTTTGGATTTAGAAGCAGATATTTCCCTGTGCTTACTGCTGTTTTTCCATATGCCGGTAATGGGCTGAAAACGCCTGTTTTGGGACTCTGCAGAGAAAGTGTTTGCAGACTGCTGAATCCACACACGGGTTTAACTCTGGAAGTTGAGTGCACACATTGACAACCGTTCTGTTAGATAGCTGCGTTTTGGATTTAGAAGCAGATATTTCCCTGTGCTTACTGCTGTTTCTTCCATATGCCGGTAATGGGCTGAAAACGCCTGTTTTGGGATTATGCAGAGAAAGTGTTTGCAGACTGCTGAATCCACACACGGGTTTAACTCTGGAAGTTGAGTGCACACATTGACAACCGTTCTGTTAGATAGCTGCGTTTTGGATTTAGAAGCAGATATTTCCCTGTGCTTACTGCTGTTTCTTCCATATGCCGGTAATGGGCTGAAAATGCCTGTTTTGGGACTCTGCAGAGAAAGTGTTTGCAGACTGCTGAATACACACATGGGTTTAACTCTGGAAGATGAGTGCACACATTGACAAACGTTCTGTTAGATAGCTGCGTTTTGGATTTAGAAGCAGATATTTCCCTGTGCTTACTGCTGTTTCTTCCATATGCCGGTAATGGGCAGAAAACGCCTGTTTTGGGACTCTGCAGAGAAAGTGTTTGCAGACTACTGAATCCACACACGGGTTTAACTCTGGAAGTTGAGTGCACACATTGACAACCGTTCTGTTAGATAGCTGCGTTTTGGATTTAGAAGCAGATATTTCCCTGTGCTTACTGCTGTTTCTTCCATATGACGGTAATGGGCTGAAAACGCCTGTTTTGGGACTCTGCAGAGAAAGTGTTTGCAGACTGCTGAATCCACACACGGGTTTAACTCTGGAAGTTGAGTGCACACATTGACAACCGTTCTGTTAGATCGCTGCGTTTTGGATTTAGAAGCAGATATTTCCCTGTGCTTACTGCTGTTTCTTCCACATGCCGGTAATGGGCTGAAAACGCCTGTTTTGGGACTCTGCAGAGAAAGTGTTTGCAGACTGCTGAATCCTCACACGGGTTTAACTCTGGAAGTTGAGTGCACACATTGACAACCGTTCTGTTAGATAGCTGCGTTTTGGATTTAGAAGCAGATATTTCCCTGTGCTTACTGCTGTTTCTTCCATATGCCGGTAATGGGCTGAAAACGCCTGTTTTGGGACTCTGCAGAGAAAGTGTTTGCAGACTGCTGAATCCACACACGGGTTTAACTCTGGAAGTTGAGTGCACACATTGACAACCGTTCTGTTAGATAGCTGCGTTTTGGATTTAGGAGCAGATATTTCCCTGTGCTTACTGCTGTTTCTTCCATATGCCGGTAATGGGCTGAAAACGCCTGTTTTGGGACTCTGCAGAGAAAGTGTTTGCAGACTGCTGAATCCACACACGGGTTTAACTCTGGAAGTTGAGTGCACGCATTGACAACCGTTCTGTTAGATAGCTGCGTTTTGGATTTAGAAGCAGATATTTCCCTGAGCATACTGCTGTTTCTTCCATATGCCGGTAATGGGCTGAAAACGCCTGTTTTGGGACTCTGCAGAGAAAGTGTTTGCAGACTGCTGAATCCACACACGGGTTTAACTCTGGAAGTTGAGTGCACACATTGACAACCGTTCTGTTAGATAGCTGCGTTTTGGATTTAGAAGCAGATATTTCCCTGTGCTTACTGCTGTTTCTTCCATATGCCGGTAATGGGCTGAAAACGCCTGTTTTGGGACTCTGCAGAGAAAGTGTTTGCAGACTGCTGAATCCACACACGGGTTTAACTCTGGAAGTTGAGTGCACACATTGACAACCGTTCTGTTAGATAGCTGCGTTTTGGATTTAGAAGCAGATATTTCCCTGTGCTTACTGCTGTTTCTTCCATATGCCGGTAATGGGCTGAAAACGCCTGTTTTGGGACTCTGCAGAGAAAGTGTTTGCAGACTGCTGAATCCACACTCGGGTTTAAGTCTGGATGTTTAGTGCACACATTGACAACCGTTCTGTTAGATAGCTGCGTTTTGGATTTAGAAGCAGATATTTCCCTGTGCTTACTGCTGTTTCTTCCATAGGCCGGTAATGGGCTGAAAACGCCTGGTTTGGGACTCTGCAGAGAAAGTGTTTGCAGACTGCTGAATCCACACACGGGGTAACTCTGGAAGTTGAGTGCACACATTGACAACCGTTCTGTTAGATAGCTGCGTTTTGGATTTAGAAGCAGATATTTCCCTGTGCTTACTGCTGTTTCTTCCATATGCCGGTAATGGGCTGAAAACGCCTGTATGGGACTCTGCAGAGAAAGTGTTTGCAGACTGCTGAATCCACACACGGGTTTAACTCTGGAAGTTGAGTGCACACATTGACAACCGTTCTGTTAGATAGCTGCGTTTTGGATTTAGAAGCAGATATTTCCCTGTGCTTACTGCTGTTTCTTCCATATGCCGGTAATGGGCTGAAAATGCCTGTTTTGGGACTCTGCAGAGAAAGTGTTTGCAGACTGCTGAATCCACACACGGGTTTAACTCTGGAAGTTGAGTGCACACATTGACAACCGTTCTGTTAGATAGCTGCGTTTTGGATTTAGAAGCAGATATTTCCCTGTGCTTACTGCTGTTTCTTCCATATGCCGGTAATGGGCTGAAAACGCCTGTTTTGGGACTCTGCAGAGAAAGTGTTTGCAGACTGCTGAATCCACACACGGGTTTAACTCTGGAAGTTGAGTGCACACATTGACAACCGTTCTGTTAGATAGCTGCGTTTTGGATTTAGAAGCAGATATTTCCCTGTGCTTACTGCTGTTTCTTCCATATGCCGGTAATGGGCTGAAAACGCCTGTTTTGGGACTCTGCAGAGAAAATGTTTGCAGACTGCTGAATCCACACACGGGTTTAACTCTGGAAGTTGAGTGCACACATTGACAACCGTTCTGTTAGATAGCTGCGTTTTGGATTTAGAAGCAGATATTTCCCTGTGCTTACTGCTGTTTCTTCCATATGCCGGTAATGGGCTGAAAACGCCTGTTTTGGGACTCTGCAGAGAAAGTGTTTGCAGACTGCTGAATCCACACACGGGTTTAACTCTGGAAGTTGAGTGCACACATTGACAACCGTTCTGTTAGATAGCTGCGTTTTGGATTTAGAAGCAGATATTTCCCTGTGCTTAGTGCTGTTTCTTCCATATGCCGGTAATGGGCTGAAAACGCCTGTTTTGGGACTCTGCAGAGAAAGTGTTTGCAGACTGCTGAATCCACACACGGGTTTAACTCTGGAAGTTGAGTGCACACATTGACAACCGTTCTGTTAGATAGCTGCGTTTTGGATTTAGAAGCAGATATTTCCCTGTGCTTACTGCTGTTTCTTCCATATGCCGGTAATGGGCTGAAAACGCCTGTTTTGGGACTCTGCAGAGAAAGTGTTTGCAGACTGCTGAATCCACACACGGGTTTAACTCTGGAAGTTGAGTGCACACATTGACAACCGTTCTGTTAGAGAGCTGCGTTTTGGATTTAGAAGCAGATATTTCCCTGTGCTTACTGCTGTTTCTTCCATATGCCGGTAAAGGGCTGAAAACGCCTGTTTTGGGACTCTGCAGAGAAAGTGTTTGCAGACTGCTGAATCCACACACAGGTTTAACTCTGGAAGTAGAGTGCACACATTGACAACCGTTCTGTTAGATAGCTGCGTTTTGGATTTAGAAGCAGATATTTCCCTGTGCTTACTGCTGTTTCTTCCATATGCCGGTAATGGGCTGAAAACGCCTGTTTGGGGACTCTGCAGAGAAAGTGTTTGCAGACTGCTGAATCCACACACGGGTTTAACTCTGGAAGTTGAGTGCACACATTGACAACCGTTCTGTTATATAGCTGCGTTTTGGATTTAGAAGCAGATATTTCCCTGTGCTTACTGCTGTTTCTTCCATATGCCGGTAATGGGCTGAAAACGCCTGTATGGGACTCTGCAGAGAAAGTGTTTGCAGACTGCTGAATCCACACACGGGTTTAACTCTGGAAGTTGAGTGCACACATTGACAACCATTCTGTTAGATAGCTGGGTTTTGGATTTAGAAGCAGATATTTCCCTGTGCTTACTACTGTTTCTTCCATATGCCGGTAATGGGCTGAAAACGCCTGTTTTGGGACTCTGCAGAGAAAGTGTTTGCAGACTGCTGAATCCACACACGAGTTCAACTCTGGAAGTTGAGTGCACGCATTGACAACCGTTCTGTTAGATAGCTGCGTTTTGGATTTAGAAGCAGATATTTCCCTGGGCTTACTGCTGTTTCTTCCATATGCCGGTAATGGGCTGAAAACGCCTGTTTTGGGACTCTGCAGGAAAGTGTTTGCAGACTGCTGAATCCACACACGGGTTTAACTCTGGAAGTTGAGTGCACACATTGACAACCGTTCTGTTAGATAGCTGCGTTTTGGATTTAGAAGCAGATATTTCCCTGTGCTTACTGCTGTTTCTTCCATATGCCGGTAATGGGCTGAAAACGCCTGTTTTGGGACTCTGCAGAGAAAGTGTTTGCAGACTGCTGAATCCACACACGGGTTTAACTCTGGAAGTTGAGTGCACACATTGACAACCGTTCTGTTAGATAGCTGCGTTTTGGATTTAGAAGCAGATATTTCCCTGTGCTTACTGCTGTTTTTCCATATGCCGGTAATGGGCTGAAAACGCCTGTTTTGGGACTCTGCAGAGAAAGTGTTTGCAGACTGCTGAATCCACACACGGGTTTAACTCTGGAAGTTGAGTGCACACATTGACAACCGTTCTGTTAGATAGCTGCGTTTTGGATTTAGAAGCAGATATTTCCCTGTGCTTACTGCTGTTTCTTCCATATGCCGGTAATGGGCTGAAAACGCCTGTTTTGGGACTCTGCAGAGAAAGTGTTTGCAGACTGCTGAATCCACACACGGGTTTAACTCTGGAAGTTGAGTGCACACATTGACAACCGTTCTGTTAGATAGCTGCGTTTTGGATTTAGAAGCAGATATTTCCCTGTGCTTACTGCTGTTTCTTCCATATGCCGGTAATGGGCTGAAAACGCCTGTTTTGGGACTCTGCAGAGAAAGTGTTTGCAGACTGCTGAATCCACACACGGGTTTAACTCTGGAAGTTGAGTGCACACATTGACAACCGTTCTGTTAGATAGCTGCGTTTTGGATTTAGAAGCAGATATTTCCCTGTGCTTACTGCTGTTTTTCCATATGCCGGTAATGGGCTGAAAACGCCTGTTTTGGGACTCTGCAGAGAAAGTGTTTGCAGACTGCTGAATCCACACACGGGTTTAACTCTGGAAGTTGAGTGCACACATTGAAAACCGTTCTGTTGGATAGCTGCGTTTTGGATTTAGAAGCAGATATTTCCCTGTGCTTACTGCAGTTTCTTCCATATGCCGGTAATGGGCTGAAAATGCCTGTTTTGGGACTCTGCAGAGAAAGTGTTTGCAGACTGCTGAATACACACATGGGTTTAACTCTGGAAGATGAGTGCACACATTGACAACCGTTCTGTTAGATAGCTGCGTTTTGGATTTAGAAGCAGATATTTCCCTGTGCTTACTGCTGTTTCTTCCATATGCCGGTAAAGGGCAGAAAACGCCTGTTTTGGGACTCTGCAGAGAAAGTGTTTGCAGACTACTGAATCCACACACGGGTTTAACTCTGGAAGTTGAGTGCACACATTGACAACCGTTCTGTTAGATAGCTGCGTTTTGGATTTAGAAGCAGATATTTCCCTGTGCTTACTGCTGTTTCTTCCATATGACGGTAATGGGCTGAAAACGCCTGTTTTGGGACTCTGCAGAGAAAGTGTTTGCAGACTGCTGAATCCACACACGGGTTTAACTCTGGAAGTTGAGTGCACACATTGACAACCGTTCTGTTAGATCGCTGCGTTTTGGATTTAGAAGCAGATATTTCCCTGTGCTTACTGCTGTTTCTTCCATATGCCGGTAATGGGCTGAAAACGCCTGTTTTGGGACTCTGCAGACAAAGTGTTTGCAGACTGCTGAATCCTCACACGGGTTTAACTCTGGAAGTTGAGTGCACACATTGACAACCGTTCTGTTAGATAGCTGCGTTTTGGATTTAGAAGCAGATATTTCCCTGTGCTTACTGCTGTTTCTTCCATATGCCGGTAATGGGCTGAAAACGCCTGTTTTGGGACTCTGCAGAGAAAGTGTTTGCAGACTGCTGAATCCACACACGGGTTTAACTCTGGAAGTTGAGTGCACACATTGACAACCGTTCTGTTAGATAGCTGCGTTTTGGATTTAGGAGCAGATATTTCCCTGTGCTTACTGCTGTTTCTTCCATATGCCGGTAATGGACTGAAAACGCCTGTTTTGGGACTCTGCAGAGAAAGTGTTTGCAGACTGCTGAATCCACACACGGGTTTAACTCTGGAAGTTGAGTGCACGCATTGACAACCGTTCTGTTAGATAGCTGCGTTTTGGATTTAGAAGCAGATATTTCCCTGAGCTTACTGCTGTTTCTTCCATATGCCGGTAATGGGCTGAAAACGCCTGTTTTTGGACTCTGCAGAGAAAGTGTTTGCAGACTGCTGAATCCACACACGGGTTTAACTCTGGAAGTTGAGTGCACACATTGACAACCGTTCTGTTAGATAGCTGCGTTTTGGATTTAGAAGCAGATATTTCCCTGTGCTTACTGCTGTTTCTTCCATATGCCGGTAATGGGCTGAAAACGCCTGTTTTGGGACTCTGCAGAGAAAGTGTTTGCAGACTGCTGAATCCACACACGGGTTTAACTCTGGAAGTTGAGTGCACACATTGACAACCGTTCTGTTAGATAGCTGCGTTTTGGATTTAGAAGCAGATATTTCCCTGTGCTTACTGCTGTTTCTTCCATATGCCGGTAATGGGCTGAAAACGCCTGTTTTGGGACTCTGCAGAGAAAGTGTTTGCAGACTGCTGAATCCACACTCGGGTTTAAGTCTGGACGTTTAGTGCACACATTGACAACCGTTCTGTTAGATAGCTGCGTTTTGGATTTAGAAGCAGATATTTCCCTGTGCTTACTGCTGTTTCTTCCATAGGCCGGTAATGGGCTGAAAACGCCTGGTTTGGGACTCTGCAGAGAAAGTGTTTGCAGACTGCTGAATCCACACTCGGGGTAACTCTGGAAGTTGAGTGCACACATTGACAACCGTTCTGTTAGATAGCTGCGTTTTGGATTTAGAAGCAGATATTTCCCTGTGCTTACTGCTGTTTCTACCATATGCCGGTAATGGGCTGAAAACGCCTGTATGGGACTCTGCAGAGAAAGTGTTTGCAGACTGCTGAATCCACACACGGGTTTAACTCTGGAAGTTGAGTGCCCACATTGACAACCGTTCTGTTAGATAGCTGCGTTTTGGATTTAGAAGCAGATATTTCCCTGTGCTTACTGCTGTTTCTTCCATATGCCGGTAATGGGCTGAAAATGCCTGTTTTGGGACTCTGCAGAGAAAGTGTTTGCAGACTGCTGAATCCACACACGGGTTTAACTCTGGAAGTTGAGTGCACACATTGACAACCGTTCTGTTAGATAGCTGCGTTTTGGATTTAGAAGCAGATATTTCCCTGTGCTTACTGCTGTTTCTTCCATATGCCGGTAATGGGCTGAAAACGCCTGTTTTGGGACTCTGCAGAGAAAGTGTTTGCAGACTGCTGAATCCACACACGGGTTTAACTCTGGAAGTTGAGTGCACACATTGACAACCGTTCTGATAGATAGCTGCGTTTTGGATTTAGAAGCAGATATTTCCCTGTGCTTACTGCTGTTTCTTCCATATGCCGGTAATGGGCTGAAAACGCCTGTTTTGGGACTCTGCAGAGAAAATGTTTGCAGACTGCTGAATCCACACACGGGTTTAACTCTGGAAGTTGAGTGCACACATTGACAACCGTTCTGTTAGATAGCTGCGTTTTGGAATTAGAAGCAGATATTTCCCTGTGCTTACTGCTGTTTCTTCCATATGCCGGTAATGGGCTGAAAACGCCTGTTTTGGGACTCTGCAGAGAAAGTGTTTGCAGACTGCTGAATCCACACACGGGTTTAACTCTGGAAGTTGAGTGCACACATTGACAACCGTTCTGTTAGATAGCTGCGTTTTGGATTTAGAAGCAGATATTTCCCTGTGCTTACTGCTGTTTCTTCCATATGCCGGTAATGGGCTGAAAACGCCTGTTTTGGGACTCTGCAGAGAAAGTGTTTGCAGACTGCTGAATCCACACACGGGTTTAACTCTGGAAGTTGAGTGCACACATTGACAACCGTTCTGTTAGATAGCTGCGTTTTGGATTTAGAAGCAGATATTTCCCTGTGCTTACTGCTGTTTCTTCCATATGCCGGTAATGGGCTGAAAACGCCTGTTTTGGGACTCTGCAGAGAAAGTGTTTGCAGACTGCTGAATCCACACACGGGTTTAACTCTGGAAGTTGAGTGCACACATTGACAACCGTTCTGTTAGATAGCTGCGTTTTGGATTTAGAAGCAGATATTTCCCTGTGCTTACTGCTGTTTCTTCCATATGCCGGTAATGGGCTGAAAACGCCTGTTTTGGGACTCTGCAGAGAAAGTGTTTGCAGACTGCTGAATCCACACACGGGTTTAACTCTGGAAGTTGAGTGCACACATTGACAACCGTTCTGTTAGATAGCTGCGTTTTGGATTTAGAAGCAGATATTTCCCTGTGCTTACTGCTGTTTCTTCCATATGCCAGTAATGGGCTGAAAACGCCTGTTTTGGGACTCTGCAGAGAAAGTGTTTGCAGACTGCTGAATCCACACTCGGGTTTAAGTCTGGACGTTTAGTGCACACATTGACAACCGTTCTGTTAGATAGCTGCGTTTTGGATTTAGAAGCAGATATTTCCCTGTGCTTACTGCTGTTTCTTCCATAGGCCGGTAATGGGCTGAAAACGCCTGGTTTGGGACTCTGCAGAGAAAGTGTTTGCAGACTGCTGAATCCACACACGGGGTAACTCTGGAAGTTGAGTGCACACATTGACAACCGTTCTGTTAGATAGCTGCGTTTTGGATTTAGAAGCAGATATTTCCCTGTGCTTACTGCTGTTTCTTCCATATGCCGGTAAAGGGCTGAAAACGCCTGTTTTGGGACTCTGCAGAAAAAGTGTTTGCAGACTGCTGAATCCACACACGGGTTTAACTCTGGAAGTTGAGTGCACACATTGACAACCGTTCTGTTAGATAGCTGCGTTTTGGATTTAGAAGCAGATATTTCCCTGTGCTTACTGCTGTTTCTTCCATATGCCGGTAATGGGCTGAAAACGCCTGTTTTGGGACTCTGCAGAGAAAGTGTTTGCAGACTGCTGAATCCACACACGGGTTTAACTCTGGAAGTTGAGTGCACACATTGACAACCGTTCTGATAGATAGCTGCGTTTTGGATTTAGAAGCAGATATTTCCCTGTGCTTACTGCTGTTTCTTCCATATGCCGGTAATGGGCTGAAAACGCCTGTTTTGGGACTCTGCAGAGAAAATGTTTGCAGACTGCTGAATCCACACACGGGTTTAACTCTGGAAGTTGAGTGCACACATTGACAACCGTTCTGTTAGATAGCTGCGTTTTGGAATTAGAAGCAGATATTTCCCTGTGCTTACTGCTGTTTCTTCCATATGCCGGTAATGGGCTGAAAACGCCTGTTTTGGGACTCTGCAGAGAAAGTGTTTGCAGACTGCTGAATCCACACACGGGTTTAACTCTGGAAGTTGAGTGCACACATTGACAACCGTTCTGTTAGATAGCTGCGTTTTGGATTTAGAAGCAGATATTTCCCTGTGCTTACTGCTGTTTCTTCCATATGCCGGTAATGGGCTGAAAACGCCTGTTTTGGGACTCTGCAGAGAAAGTGTTTGCAGACTGCTGAATCCACACACGGGTTTAACTCTGGAAGTTGAGTGCACACATTGACAACCGTTCTGTTAGATAGCTGCGTTTTGGATTTAGAAGCAGATATTTCCCTGTGCTTACTGCTGTTTCTTCCATATGCCGGTAATGGGCTGAAAACGCCTGTTTTGGGACTCTGCAGAGAAAGTGTTTGCAGACTGCTGAATCCACACACGGGTTTAACTCTGGAAGTTGAGTGCACACATTGACAACCGTTCTGTTAGATAGCTGCGTTTTGGATTTAGAAGCAGATATTTCCCTGTGCTTACTGCTGTTTCTTCCATATGCCGGTAATGGGCTGAAAACGCCTGTTTTGGGACTCTGCAGAGAAAGTGTTTGCAGACTGCTGAATCCACACACGGGTTTAACTCTGGAAGTTGAGTGCACACATTGACAACCGTTCTGTTAGATAGCTGCGTTTTGGATTTAGAAGCAGATATTTCCCTGTGCTTACTGCTGTTTCTTCCATATGCCGGTAATGGGCTGAAAACGCCTGTTTTGGGACTCTGCAGAGAAAGTGTTTGCAGACTGCTGAATCCACACTCGGGTTTAAGTCTGGACGTTTAGTGCACACATTGACAACCGTTCTGTTAGATAGCTGCGTTTTGGATTTAGAAGCAGATATTTCCCTGTGCTTACTGCTGTTTCTTCCATAGGCCGGTAATGGGCTGAAAACGCCTGGTTTGGGACTCTGCAGAGAAAGTGTTTGCAGACTGCTGAATCCACACACGGGGTAACTCTGGAAGTTGAGTGCACACATTGACAACCGTTCTGTTAGATAGCTGCGTTTTGGATTTAGAAGCAGATATTTCCCTGTGCTTACTGCTGTTTCTTCCATATGCCGGTAAAGGGCTGAAAACGCCTGTTTTGGGACTCTGCAGAAAAAGTGTTTGCAGACTGCTGAATCCACACACGGGTTTAACTCTGGAAGTTGAGTGCACACATTGACAACCGTTCTGTTAGATAGCTGCGTTTTGGATTTAGAAGCAGATATTTCCCTGTGCTTACTGCTGTTTCTTCCATATGCCGGTAATGGGCTGAAAACGCCTGTTTTGGGACTCTGCAGAGAAAGTGTTTGCAGACTGCTGAATCCACACACGGGTTTAACTCTGGAAGTTGAGTGCACACATTGACAACCGTTCTGTTAGATAGCTGCGTTTTGGATTTAGAAGCAGATATTGCCCTGGGCTTACTGCTGTTTCTTCCATATGCCGGTAATGGGCTGAAAACGCCTGTTTTGGGACTCTGCAGAGAATGTGTTTGCAGACTGCTGAATCCACACACGGGTTTAACTCTGGAAGTTGAGTGCCCACATTGACAACCGTTCTGTTACATAGCTGCGTTTTGGATTTAGAAGCAGATATTTCCCTGTGCTTACTGCTGTTTCTTCCATATGCCGGTAATGGGCTGAAAACGCCTGTTTTGGGACTCTGCAGAGAAAGTGTTTGCAGACTGCTGAATCCACACACGGTTTTAACTCTGGAAGTTGAGTGCACGCATTGACAACCGTTCTGTTAGATAGCTGCGTTTTGGATTTAGAAGCAGATATTTCCCTGTGCTTACTGCTGTTTCTTCCATATGCCGGTAATGGGCTGAAAATGCCTGTTTTGGGACTCTGCAGAGAAAGTGTTTGCAGACTGCTGAATCCACACACGGGTTTAACTCTGGAAGTTGAGTGCACACATTGACAACCGTTCTGTTAGATAGCTGCGTTTTGGATTTAGAAGCAGATATTTCCCTGTGCTTACTGCTGTTTCTTCCATATGCCGGTAATGGGCTGAAAACGCCTGTTTTGGGACTCTGCAGAGAAAGTGTTTGCAGACTGCTGAATCCACACACGGGTTTAACTCTGGAAGTTGAGTGCACACATTGACAACCGTTCTGTTAGATAGCTGCGTTTTGGATTTAGAAGCAGATATTTCCCTGTGCTTACTGCTGTTTCTTCCATATGCCGGTAATGGGCTGAAAACGCCTGTTTTGGGACTCTGCAGAGAAAGTGTTTGCAGACTGCTGAATCCACACACGGGTTTAACTCTGGAAGTTGAGTGCACACATTGACAACCGTTCTGTTAGATAGCTGCGTTTTGGATTTAGAAGCAGATATTTCCCTGTGCTTACTGCTGTTTCTTCCATGTGCCGGTAAAGGGCTGAAAACGCCTGTTTTGGGACTCTGCAGAGAAAGTGTTTGCAGACTGCTGAATCCACACACGGGTTTAACTCTGGAAGTTGAGTGCACACATTGACAACCGTTCTGTTAGATAGCTGCGTTTTGGATTTAGAAGCAGATATTTCCCTGTGCTTACTGCTGTTTCTTCCATATGCCGGTAATGGGCTGAAAACGCCTGTTTTGGGACTCTGCAGAGAAAGTGTTTGCAGACTGCTGAATCCACACACGGGTTTAACTCTGGAAGTTGAGTGCACACATTGACAACCGTTCTGTTAGATAGCTGCGTTTTGGATTTAGAAGCAGATATTTCGCTGTGCTTACTGCTGTTTCTTCCATATGCCGGTAATGGGCTGAAAACGCCTGTTTTGGGACTCTGCAGAGAAAGTGTTTGCAGACTGCTGAATCCACACACGGGTTTAACTCTGGAAGTTGAGTGCACACATTGACAACCGTTCTGTTAGATAGCTGCGTTTTGGATTTAGAAGCAGATATTTCGCTGTGCTTACTGCTGTTTCTTCCGTATGCCGGTAATGGGCTGAAAACGCCTGTTTTGGGACTCTGCAGAGAAAGTGTTTGCAGACTGCTGAATCCACACACGGGTTTAACTCTGGAAGTTGAGTGCACACATTGACAACCGTTCTGTTAGATAGCTGCGTTTTGGATTTAGAAGCAGATATTTCCCTGTGCTTACTGCTGTTTCTTCCATATGCCGGTAATGGGCTGAAAACGCCTGTTTTGGGACTCTGCAGAGAAAGTGTTTGCAGACTGCTGAATCCACACACGGGTTTAACTCTGGAAGTTGAGTGCACACATTGACAACCGTTCTGTTAGATAGCTGCGTTTTGGATTTAGAAGCAGATATTTCCCTGTGCTTACTGCTGTTTCTTCCATATGCCGGTAATGGGCTGAAAACGCCTGTTTTGGGACTCTGCAGAGAAAGTGTTTGCAGACTGCTGAATCCACACTCGGGTTTAAGTCTGGACGTTTAGTGCACACATTGACAACCGTTCTGTTAGATAGCTGCGTTTTGGATTTAGAAGCAGATATTTCCCTGTGCTTACTGCTGTTTCTTCCATAGGCCGGTAATGGGCTGAAAACGCCTGGTTTGGGACTCTGCAGAGAAAGTGTTTGCAGACTGCTGAATCCACACACGGGGTAACTCTGGAAGTTGAGTGCACACATTGACAACCGTTCTGTTAGATAGCTGCGTTTTGGATTTAGAAGCAGATATTTCCCTGTGCTTACTGCTGTTTCTTCCATATGCCGGTAATGGGCTGAAAACGCCTGTATGGGACTCTGCAGAGAAAGTGTTTGCAGACTGCTGAATCCACACACGGGTTTAACTCTGGAAGTTGAGTGCACACATTGACAACCGTTCTGTTAGATAGCTGCGTTTTGGATTTAGAAGCAGATATTTCCCTGTGCTTACTGCTGTTTCTTTCATATGCCGGTAATGGGCTGAAAATGCCTGTTTTGGGACTCTGCAGAGAAAGTGTTTGCAGACTGCTGAATCCACACACGGGTTTAACTCTGGAAGTTGAGTGCACACATTGACAACCGTTCTGTTAGATAGCTGCGTTTTGGATTTAGAAGCAGATATTTCCCTGTGCTTACTGCTGTTTCTTCCATATGCCGGTAATGGGCTGAAAACGCCTGTTTTGGGACTCTGCAGAGAAAGTGTTTGCAGACTGCTGAATCCACACACGGGTTTAACTCTGGAAGTTGAGTGCACACATTGACAACCGTTCTGTTAGATAGCTGCGTTTTGGATTTAGAAGCAGATATTTCCCTGGGCTTACTGCTGTTTCTTCCATATGCCGGTAATGGGCTGAAAACGCCTGTTTTGGGACTCTGCAGAGAAAGTGTTTGCAGACTGCTGAATCCACACACGGGTTTAAGTCTGGAAGTTTAGTGCACACATTGACAACCGTTCTGTTAGATAGCTGCGTTTTGGATTTAGAAGCAGATATTTCCCTGTGCTTACTGCTGTTTCTTCCATGTGCCGGTAATGGGCTGAAAACGCCTGGTTTGGGACTCTGCAGAGAAAGTGTTTGCAGACTGCTGAATCCACACACGGGTTTAACTCTGGAAGTTGAGTGCACACATTGACAACCGTTCTGTTAGATAGCTGCGTTTTGGATTTAGAAGCAGATATTTCCCTGTGCTTACTGCTGTTTCTTCCATATGCCGGTAATGGGCTGAAAACGCATGTTTTGGGACTCTGCAGAGAAAGTGTTTGCAGACTGCTGAATCCACACACGGGTTTAAGTCTGGAAGTTGAGTGCACACATTGACAACCGTTCTGTTAGATAGCTGCGTTTTGGATTTAGAAGCAGATATTTCCCTGTGCTTACTGCTGTTTCTTCCATATGCCGGTAATGGGCTGAAAACGCCTGTTTTGGGACTCTGCAGAGAATGTGTTTGCAGACTGCTGAATCCACACACGGGTTTAACTCTGGAAGTTGAGTGCCCACATTGACAACCGTTCTGTTAGATAGCTGCGTTTTGGATTTAGAAGCAGATATTTCCCTGTGCTTACTGCTGTTTCTTCCATAAGCCGGTCACGGGCTGAAAACGCCTGTTTTGGGACTCTGCAGAGAAAGTGTTTGCAGACTGCTGAATCCACACACGGGTTTAACTCTGGAAGTTGAGTGCACACATTGACAACCGTTCTGTTAGATAGCTGCGTTTTGGATTTAGAAGCAGATATTTCCCTGTGCTTACTGCTGTTTCTTCCATATGCCGGTAATGGGCTGAAAACGCCTGTTTTGGGACTCCGCAGAGAATGTGTTTGCAGACTGCTGAATCCACACACGGGTTTAACTCTGGAAGTTGAGTGCCCACATTGACAACCGTTCTGTTACATAGCTGCGTTTTGCATTTAGCAGCAGATATTTCCCTGTGCTTACTGCTGTTTCTTCCATATGCCGGTAATGGGCTGAAAACGCCTGTTTTGGGACTCTGCAGAGAAAGTGTTTGCAGACTGCTGAATCCACACACGGGTTTAACTCTGGAAGTTGAGTGCACACATTGACAACCGTTTTGTTAGATTGCTGCGTTTTGGATTTAGAAGCAGATATTTCCCTGTGCTTACTGCTGTTTCTTCCATATGCCGGTAATGGGCTGAAAACGCCTGTTTTGGGACTCTGCAGGAAAGTGTTTGCAGACTGCTGAATCCACACACGGGTTTAACTCTGGAAGTTGAGTGCACACATTGACAACCGTTCTGTTAGATAGCTGCGTTTTGGATTTAGAAGCAGATATTTCCCTGGGCTTACTGCTGTTTCTTCCATATGCCGGTAATGGGCTGAAAACGCCTGTTTTGGGACTCTGCAGAGAAAGTGTTTGCAGACTGCTGAATCCACACACGGGTTTAACTCTGGAAGTTGAGTGCACACATTGACAACCGTTCTGTTAGATAGCTGCGTTTTGGATTTAGAAGCAGATATTTCCCTGTGCTTACTGCTGTTTCTTCCATATGCCGGTAATGGGCTGAAAACGCCTGTTTTGGGACTCTGCAGAAAAAGTGTTTGCAGACTGCTGAATCCACACACGGGTTTAACTCTGGAAGTTGAGTGCACACATTGACAACCGTTCTGTTAGATAGCTGCGTTTTGGATTTAGAAGCAGATATTTCCCTGTGCTTACTGCTGTTTCTTCCATATGCCGGTAATGGGCTGAAAACGCCTGTTTTGGGACTCTGCAGAGAAAGTGTTTGCAGACTGCTGAATCCACACACGGGTTTAACTCTGGAAGTTGAGTGCCCACATTGACAACCGTTCTGTTACATAGCTGCGTTTTGGATTTAGAAGCAGATATTTCCCTGTGCTTACTGCTGTTTCTTCCATATGCCGGTAATGGGCTGAAAACGCCTGTTTTGGTACTCTGCAGAGAAAGTGTTTGCAGACTGCTGAATCCACACACGGGTTTAACTCTGGAAGTTGAGTGCACACATTGACAACCGTTCTGTTAGATAGCTGCGTTTTGGATTTAGAAGCAGATATTTCCCTGGGCTTACTGCTGTTTCTTCCATATGCCGGTAATGGGCTGAAAACGCCTGTTTTGGGACTCTGCAGAGAAAGTGTTTGCAGACTGCTGAATCCACACACGGGTTTAAGTCTGGAAGTTTAGTGCACACATTGACAACCGTTCTGTTAGATAGCTGCGTTTTGGATTTAGAAGCAGATATTTCCCTGTGCTTACTGCTGTTTCTTCCATGTGCCGGTAATGGGCTGAAAACGCCTGGTTTGGGACTCTGCAGAGAAAGTGTTTGCAGACTGCTGAATCCACACACGGGTTTAACTCTGGAAGTTGAGTGCACACATTGACAACCGTTCTGTTAGATAGCTGCGTTTTGGATTTAGAAGCAGATATTTCCCTGTGCTTACTGCTGTTTCTTCCATATGCCGGTAATGGGCTGAAAACGCCTGTTTTGGGACTCTGCAGAGAAAGTGTTTGCAGACTGCTGAATCCACACACGGGTTTAACTCTGGAAGTTGAGTGCACACATTGACAACCGTTCTGTTAGATAGCTGCGTTTTGGATTTAGAAGCAGATATTTCCCTGTGCTTACTGCTGTTTCTTCCATATGCCGGTAATGGGCTGAAAACGCCTGTTTTGGGACTCTGCAGAGAATGTGTTTGCAGACTGCTGAATCCACACACGGGTTTACCTCTGGAAGTTGAGTGCCCACATTGACAACCGTTCTGTTAGATAGCTGCGTTTTGGATTTAGAAGCAGATATTTCCCTTTGCTTACTGCTGTTTCTTCCATATGCCGGTAACGGGCTGAAAACGCCTGTTTTGGGACTCTGCAGAGAAAGTGTTTGCAGACTGCTGAATCCACACACGGGTTTAACTCTGGAAGTTGAGTGCACACATTGACAACCGTTCTGTTAGATAGCTGCGTTTTGGATTTAGAAGCAGATATTTCCCTGTGCTTACTGCTGTTTCTTCCATATGCCGGTAATGGGCTGAAAACGCCTGTTTTGGGACTCCGCAGAGAATGTGTTTGCAGACTGCTGAATCCACACACGGGTTTAACTCTGGAAGTTGAGTGCCCACATTGACAACCGTTCTGTTAGATAGCTGCGTTTTGGATTTAGAAGCAGATATTTCCCTGTGCTTACTGCTGTTTCTTCCATATGCCGGTAATGGGCTGAAAACGCCTGTTTTGGGACTCTGCAGAGAAAGTGTTTGCAGACTGCTGAATCCACACACGGGTTTAACTCTGGAAGTTGAGTGCACACATTGACAACCGTTTTGTTAGATTGCTGCGTTTTGGATTTAGAAGCAGATATTTCCCTGTGCTTACTGCTGTTTCTTCCATATGCCGGTAATGGGCTGAAAACGCCTGTTTTGGGACTCTGCAGGAAAGTGTTTGCAGACTGCTGAATCCACACACGGGTTTAACTCTGGAAGTTGAGTGCACACATTGACCACCGTTCTGTTAGATAGCTGCGTTTTGGATTTAGAAGCAGATATTTCCCTGTGCTTACTGCTGTTTCTTCCATATGCCGGTAATGGGCTGAAAACGCCTGTTTTGGGACTCTGCAGAGAAAGTGTTTGCAGACTGCTGAATCCACACACGGGTTTAACTCTGAAAGTTGAGTGCACACATTGACAACCGTTCTGTTAGATAGTTGCATTTTGGATTTAGAAGCAGATATTTCCCTGTGCTTACTGCTGTTTCTTCCATATGCCGGTAATGGGCTGAAAACGCCTGTTTTGGGACTCTGCAGAAAAAGTGTTTGCAGACTGCTGAATCCACACACGGGTTTAACTCTGGAAGTTGAGTGCACACATTGACAACCGTTCTGTTACATAGCTGCGTTTTGGATTTAGAAGCAGATATTTCCCTGTGCTTACTGCTGTTTCTTCCATATGCCGGTAATGGGCTGAAAACGCCTGTTTTGGGACTCTGCAGAGAAAGTGTTTGCAGACTGCTGAATCCACACACGGGTTTAACTCTGGAAGTTGAGTGCACACATTGACAACCGTTCTGTTAGATAGCTGCGTTTTGGATTTAGAAGCAGATATTGCCCTGGGCTTACTGCTGTTTCTTCCATATGCCGGTAATGGGCTGAAAACGCCTGTTTTGGGACTCTGCAGAGAATGTGTTTGCAGACTGCTGAATCCACACACGGGTTTAACTCTGGAAGTTGAGTGCCCACATTGACAACCGTTCTGTTACATAGCTGCGTTTTGGATTTAGAAGCAGATATTTCCCTGTGCTTACTGCTGTTTCTTCCCTATGCCGGTAATGGGCTGAAAATGCCTGTTTTGGGACTCTGCAGAGAAAGTGTTTGCAGACTGCTGAATCCACACACGGGTTTAACTCTGGAAGTTGAGTGCACACATTGACAACCGTTCTGTTAGATAGCTGCGTTTTGGATTTAGAAGCAGATATTTCCCTGTGCTTACTGCTGATTCTTCCATATGCCGGTAATGGGCTGAAAACGCCTGTTTTGGGACTCTGCAGAGAAAGTGTTTGCAGACTGCTGAATCCACACACGGGTTTAACTCTGGAAGTTGAGTGCACACATTGACAACCGTTCTGTTAGATAGCTGCGTTTTGGATTTAGAAGCAGATATTTCCCTGTGCTTACTGCTGTTTCTTCCATATGCCGGTAATGGGCTGAAAATGCCTGTTTTGGGACTCTGCAGAGAAAGTGTTTGCAGACTGCTGAATCCACACACGGGTTTAACTCTGGAAGTTGAGTGCACACATTGACAACCGTTCTGTTAGATAGCTGCGTTTTGGATTTAGAAGCAGATATTTCCCTGTGCTTACTGCTGTTTCTTCCATATGCCGGTAATGGGCTGAAAACGCCTGTTTTGGGACTCTGCAGAGAAAGTGTTTGCAGACTGCTGAATCCACACACGGGTTTAACTCTGGAAGTTGAGTGCACACATTGACAACCGTTCTGTTAGATAGCTGCGTTTTGGATTTAGAAGCAGATATTTCCCTGTGCTTACTGCTGTTTCTTCCATATGCCGGTAATGGGCTGAAAACGCCTGTTTTGGGACTCTGCAGAGAAAGTGTTTGCAGACTGCTGAATCCACACACGGGTTTAACTCTGGAAGTTGAGTGCACACATTGACAACCGTTCTGTTAGATAGCTGCGTTTTGGATTTAGAAGCAGATATTTCCCTTTGCTTACTGCTGTTTCTTCCATATGCCGGTAAAGGGCTGAAAACGCCTGTTTTGGGACTCTGCAGAGAAAGTGTTTGCAGACTGCTGAATCCACACACGGGTTTAACTCTGGAAGTTGAGTGCACACATTGACAACCGTTCTGTTAGATAGCTGCGTTTTGGATTTAGAAGCAGATATTTCCCTGTGCTTACTGCTGTTTCTTCCATATGCCGGTAATGGGCTGAAAACGCCTGTTTTGGGACTCTGCAGAGAAAGTGTTTGCAGACTGCTGAATCCACACACGGGTTTAACTCTGGAAGTTGAGTGCACACATTGACAACCGTTCTGTTAGATAGCTGCGTTTTGGATTTAGAAGCAGATATTTCCCTGTGCTTACTGCTGTTTCTTCCATATGCCGGTAATGGGCTGAAAACGCCTGTTTTGGGACTCTGCAGAGAAAGTGTTTGCAGACTGCTGAATCCACACACGGGTTTAACTGTGGAAGTTGAGTGCACACATTGACAACCGTTCTGTTAGATAGCTGCGTTTTGGATTTAGAAGGAGATATTTCGCTGTGCTTACTGCTGTTTCTTCCGTATGCCGGTAATGGGCTGAAAACGCCTGTTTTGGGACTCTGCAGAGAAAGTGTTTGCAGACTGCTGAATCCACACACGGGTTTAACTCTGGAAGTTGAGTGCACACATTGACAACTGTTCTGTTAGATAGCTGCGTTTTGGATTTAGAAGCAGATATTTCCCTGTGCTTACTGCTGTTTCTTCCATATGCCGGTAATGGGCTGAAAACGCCTGTTTTGGGACTCTGCAGAGAAAGTGTTTGCAGACTGCTGAATCCACACACGGGTTTAACTCTGGAAGTTGAGTGCACACATTGACAACCGTTCTGTTAGATAGCTGCGTTTTGGATTTAGAAGCAGATATTTCCCTGTGCTTACTGCTGTTTCTTCCATATGCCGGTAATGGGCTGAAAACGCCTGTTTTGGGACTCTGCAGAGAAAGTGTTTGCAGACTGCTGAATCCACACTCGGGTTTAAGTCTGGACGTTTAGTGCACACATTGACAACCGTTCTGTTAGATAGCTGCGTTTTGGATTTAGAAGCAGATATTTCCCTGTGCTTACTGCTGTTTCTTCCATGTGCCGGTAATGGGCTGAAAACGCCTGGTTTGGGACTCTGCAGAGAAAGTGTTTGCAGACTGCTGAATCCACACACGGGTTTAACTCTGGAAGTTGAGTGCACACATTGACAACCGTTCTGTTAGATAGCTGCGTTTTGGATTTAGAAGCAGATATTTCCCTGGGCTTACTGCTGTTTCTTCTATATGCCGGTAATGGGCTGAAAATGCCTGTTTTGGGACTCTGCAGAGAAAGTGTTTGCAGACTGCTGAATCCACACACGGTTTTAACTCTGGAAGTTGAGTGCACACATTGACAACCGTTCTGTTAGATAGCTGCGTTTTGGATTTAGAAGCAGATATTTCCCTGTGCTTACTGCTGTTTCTTCCATATGCCGGTAATGGGCTGAAAACGCCTGTTTTGGGACTCTGCAGAGAAAGTGTTTGCAGACTGCTGAATCCACACACGGGTTTAACTCTGGAAGTTGAGTGCACACATTGACAACCGTTCTGTTAGATAGCTGCGTTTTGGATTTAGAAGCAGATATTTCCCTGTGCTTACTGCTGTTTCTTCCATATGCCGGTAATGGGCTGAAAACGCCTGTTTTGGGACTCTGCAGAGAAAGTGTTTGCAGACTGCTGAATCCACACACGGGTTTAACTCTGGAAGTTGAGTGCACACATTGACAACCGTTCTGTTAGATAGCTGCGTTTTGGATTTAGAAGCAGATATTTCCCTGTGCTTACTGCTGTTTCTTCCATATGCCGGTAATGGGCTGAAAACGCCTGTTTTGGGACTCTGCAGAGAAAGTGTTTGCAGACTGCTGAATCCACACACGGGTTTAACTCTGGAAGTTGAGTGCACACATTGACAACCGTTCTGTTAGATAGCTGCGTTTTGGATTTAGAAGCAGATATTTCCCTGTGCTTACTGCTGTTTCTTCCATATGCCGGTAATGGGCTGAAAACGCCTGTTTTGGGACTCTGCAGAGAAAGTGTTTGCAGACTGCTGAATCCACACACGGGTTTAACTCTGGAAGTTGAGTGCACACATTGACAACCGTTCTGTTAGATAGCTGCGTTTTGGATTTAGAAGCAGATATTTCGCTGTGCTTACTGCTGTTTCTTCCGTATGCCGGTAATGGGCTGAAAACGCCTGTTTTGGGACTCTGCAGAGAAAGTGTTTGCAGACTGCTGAATCCACACACGGGTTTAACTCTGGAAGTTGAGTGCACACATTGACAACCGTTCTGTTAGATAGCTGCGTTTCGGATTTAGAAGCAGATATTTCCCTGTGCTTACTGCCGTTTCTTCCATATGCCGGTAATGGGCTGAAAACGCCTGTTTTGGGACTCTGCAGAGAAAGTGTTTGCAGACTGCTGAATCCACACACGGGTTTAACTCTGGAAGTTGAGTGCACACATTGACAACCGTTCTGTTAGATAGCTGCGTTTTGGATTTAGAAGCAGATATTTCCCTGTGCTTACTGCTGTTTCTTCCATATGCCGGTAATGGGCTGAAAACGCCTGTTTTGGGACTCTGCAGAGAAAGTGTTTGCAGACTGCTGAATCCACACTCGGGTTTAAGTCTGGACGTTTAGTGCACACATTGACAACCGTTCTGTTAGATAGCTGCGTTTTGGATTTAGAAGCAGATATTTCCCTGTGCTTACTGCTGTTTCTTCCATAGGCCGGTAATGGGCTGAAAACGCCTGGTTTGGGACTCTGCAGAGAAAGTGTTTGCAGACTGCTGAATCCACACACGGGGTAACTCTGGAAGTTGAGTGCACACATTGACAACCGTTCTGTTAGATAGCTGCGTTTTGGATTTAGAAGCAGATATTTCCCTGTGCTTACTGCTGTTTCTTCCATATGCCGGTAATGGGCTGAAAACGCCTGTATGGGACTCTGCAGAGAAAGTGTTTGCAGACTGCTGAATCCACACACGGGTTTAACTCTGGAAGTTGAGTGCACACATTGACAACCGTTCTGTTAGATAGCTGCGTTTTGGATTTAGAAGCAGATATTTCCCTGTGCTTACTGCTGTTTCTTCCATATGCCGGTAATGGGCTGAAAATGCCTGTTTTGGGACTCTGCAGAGAAAGTGTTTGCAGACTGCTGAATCCACACACGGGTTTAACTCTGGAAGTTGAGTGCACACATTGACAACCGTTCTGTTAGATAGCTGCGTTTTGGATTTAGAAGCAGATATTTCCCTGTGCTTACTGCTGTTTCTTCCATATGCCGGTAATGGGCTGAAAACGCCTGTTTTGGGACTCTGCAGAGAAAGTGTTTGCAGACTGCTGAATCCACACACGGGTTTAACTCTGGAAGTTGAGTGCACACATTGACAACCGTTCTGTTAGATAGCTGCGTTTTGGATTTAGAAGCAGATATTTCCCTGGGCTTACTGCTGTTTCTTCCATATGCCGGTAATGGGCTGAAAACGCCTGTTTTGGGACTCTGCAGAGAAAGTGTTTGCAGACTGCTGAATCCACACACGGGTTTAAGTCTGGAAGTTTAGTGCACACATTGACAACCGTTCTGTTAGATAGCTGCGTTTTGGATTTAGAAGCAGATATTTCCCTGTGCTTACTGCTGTTTCTTCCATGTGCCGGTAATGGGCTGAAAACGCCTGGTTTGGGACTCTGCAGAGAAAGTGTTTGCAGACTGCTGAATCCACACACGGGTTTAACTCTGGAAGTTGAGTGCACACATTGACAACCGTTCTGTTAGATAGCTGCGTTTTGGATTTAGAAGCAGATATTTCCCTGGGCTTACTGCTGTTTCTTCTATATGCCGGTAATGGGCTGAAAATGCCTGTTTTGGGACTCTGCAGAGAAAGTGTTTGCAGACTGCTGAATCCACACACGGTTTTAACTCTGGAAGTTGAGTGCACACATTGACAACCGTTCTGTTAGATAGCTGCGTTTTGGATTTAGAAGCAGATATTTCCCTGTGCTTACTGCTGTTTCTTCCATATGCCGGTAATGGGCTGAAAACGCCTGTTTTGGGACTCTGCAGAGAAAGTGTTTGCAGACTGCTGAATCCACACACGGGTTTAACTCTGGAAGTTGAGTGCACACATTGACAACCGTTCTGTTAGATAGCTGCGTTTTGGATTTAGAAGCAGATATTTCCCTGTGCTTACTGCTGTTTCTTCCATATGCCGGTAATGGGCTGAAAACGCCTGTTTTGGGACTCTGCAGAGAAAGTGTTTGCAGACTGCTGAATCCACACACGGGTTTAACTCTGGAAGTTGAGTGCACACATTGACAACCGTTCTGTTAGATAGCTGCGTTTTGGATTTAGAAGCAGATATTTCCCTTTGCTTACTGCTGTTTCTTCCATATGCCGGTAATGGGCTGAAAACGCCTGTTTTGGGACTCTGCAGAGAAAGTGTTTGCAGACTGCTGAATCCACACACGGGTTTAACTCTGGAAGTTGAGTGCACACATTGACAACCGTTCTGTTAGATAGCTGCGTTTTGGATTTAGAAGCAGATATTTCCCTGTGCTTACTGCTGTTTCTTCCATATGCCGGTAATGGGCTGAAAACGCCTGTTTTGGGACTCTGCAGAGAAAGTGTTTGCAGACTGCTGAATCCACACACGGGTTTAACTCTGGAAGTTGAGTGCACACATTGACAACCGTTCTGTTCGATAGCTGCGTTTTGGATTTAGAAGCAGATATTTCCCTGTGCTTACTGCTGTTTCTTCCATATGCCGGTAATGGGCTGAAAACGCCTGTTTTGGGACTCTGCAGAGAAAGTGTTTGCAGACTGCTGAATCCACACACGGGTTTAACTCTGGAAGTTGAGTGCACACATTGACAACCGTTCTGTTAGATAGCTGCGTTTTGGATTTAGAAGCAGATATTTCCCTGTGCTTACTGCTGTTTCTTCCATATGCCGGTAATGGGCTGAAAACGCCTGTTTTGGGACTCTGCAGAGAAAGTGTTTGCAGACTGCTGAATCCACACACGGGTTTAACTCTGGAAGTTGAGTGCACACATTGACAACCGTTCTGTTAGATAGCTGCGTTTTGGATTTAGAAGCAGATATTTCCCTGTGCTTACTGCTGTTTCTTCCATATGCCGGTAATGGGCTGAAAACGCCTGTTTTGAGACTCTGCAGAGAAAGTGTTTGCAGACTGCTGAATCCACACACGGGTTTAACTCTGGAAGTTGAGTGCACACATTGACAACCGTTCTGTTAGATAGCTGCGTTTTGGATTTAGAAGCAGATATTTCCCTGTGCTTACTGCTGTTTCTTCCATATGCCGGTAATGGGCTGAAAACGCCTGTTTTGGGACTCTGCAGAGAAAGTGTTTGCAGACTGCTGAATCCACACTCGGGTTTAAGTCTGGACGTTTAGTGCACACATTGACAACCGTTCTGTTAGATAGCTGCGTTTTGGATTTAGAAGCAGATATTTCCCTGGGCTTACTGCTGTTTCTTCCATAGGCCGGTAATGGGCTGAAAACGCCTGGTTTGGGACTCTGCAGAGAAAGTGTTTGCAGACTGCTGAATCCACACACGGGGTAACTCTGGAAGTTGAGTGCACACATTGACAACCGTTCTGTTAGATAGCTGCGTTTTGGATTTAGAAGCAGATATTTCCCTGTGCTTACTGCTGTTTCTTCCATATGCCGGTAATGGGCTGAAAACGCCTGTTTTGGGACTCTGCAGAGAAAGTGTTTGCAGACTGCTGAATCCACACACGGGTTTAACTCTGGAAGTTGAGTGCACACATTGACAACCGTTCTGTTAGATAGCTGCGTTTTGGATTTAGAAGCAGATATTTCCCTGGGCTTACTGCTGTTTCTTCCATATGCCGGTAATGGGCTGAAAACGCCTGTTTTGGGACTCTGCAGAGAATGTGTTTGCAGACTGCTGAATCCACACACAGGTTTAACTCTGGAAGTTGAGTGCCCACATTGACAACCGTTCTGTTACATAGCTGCGTTTTGCATTTAGAAGCAGATATTTCCCTGTGCTTACTGCTGTTTCTTCCATATGCCGGTAATGGGCTGAAAACGCCTGTTTTGGGACTCTGCAGAGAAAGTGTTTGCAGACTGCTGAATCCACACACGGGTTTAACTCTGGATGTTGAGTGCACACATTGACAACCGTTCTGTTAGATAGCTGCGTTTTGGATTTAGAAGCAGATATTTCGCTGTGCTTACTGCTGTTTCTTCCATATGCCGGTAATGGGCTGAAAACGCCTGTTTTGGGACTCTGCAGAGAAAGTGTTTGCAGACTGCTGAATCCACACACGGTTTTAACTCTGGAAGTTGAGTGCACACATTGACAACCGTTCTGTTAGATAGCTGCGTTTTGGATTTAGAAGCAGATATTTCCCTGTGCTTACTGCTGTTTCTTCCATATGCCGGTAATGGGCTGAAAACGCCTGTTTTGGGACTCTGCAGAGAAAGTGTTTGCAGACTGCTGAATCCACACACGGGTTTAACTCTGGAAGTTGAGTGCACACATTGACAACCGTTCTGTTAGATAGCTGCGTTTTGGATTTAGAAGCAGATATTTCCCTGTGCTTACTGCTGTTTCTTCCATATGCCGGTAATGGGCTGAAAACGCCTGTTTTGGGACTCTGCAGAGAAAGTGTTTGCAGACTGCTGAATCCACACACGGGTTTAACTCTGGAAGTTGAGTGCACACATTGACAACCGTTCTGTTAGATAGCTGCGTTTTGGATTTAGAAGCAGATATTTCCCTGTGCTTACTGCTGTTTCTTCCATGTGCCGGTAATGGGCTGAAAACGCCTGTTTTGGGACTCTGCAGAGAAAGTGTTTGCAGACTGCTGAATCCACACACGGGTTTAACTCTGGAAGTTGAGTGCACACATTGACAACCGTTCTGTTAGATAGCTGCGTTTTGGATTTAGAAGCAGATATTTCCCTGTGCTTACTGCTGTTTCTTCCATATGCCGGTAATGGGCTGAAAACGCCTGTTTTGGGACTCTGCAGAGAAAGTGTTTGCAGACTGCTGAATCCACACTCGGGTTTAAGTCTGGACGTTTAGTGCACACATTGACAACCGTTCTGTTAGATAGCTGCGTTTTGGATTTAGAAGCAGATATTTCCCTGGGCTTACTGCTGTTTCTTCCATAGGCCGGTAATGGGCTGAAAACGCCTGGTTTGGGACTCTGCAGAGAAAGTGTTTGCAGACTGCTGAATCCACACACGGGGTAACTCTGGAAGTTGAGTGCACACATTGACAACCGTTCTGTTAGATAGCTGCGTTTTGGATTTAGAAGCAGATATTTCCCTGGTCTTACTGCTGTTTCTTCCATATGCCGGTAATGGGATGAAAACGCCTGTATGGGACTCTGCAGAGAAAGTGTTTGCAGACTGCTGAATCCACACACGGGTTTAACTCTGGAAGTTGAGTGCACACATTGACAACCGTTCTGTTAGATAGCTGCGTTTTGGATTTAGAAGCAGATATTTCCCTGTGCTTACTGCTGTTTCTTCCATATGCCGGTAATGGGCTGAAAATGCCTGTTTTGGGACTCTGCAGAGAAAGTGTTTGCAGACTGCTGAATCCACACACGGGTTTAACTCTGGAAGTTGAGTGCACACATTGACAACCGTTCTGTTAGATAGCTGCGTTTTGGATTTAGAAGCAGATATTTCCCTGTGCTTACTGCTGTTTCTTCCATATGCCGGTAATGGGCTGAAAACGCCTGTTTTGGGACTCTGCAGAGAAAGTGTTTGCAGACTGCTGAATCCACACACGGGTTTAACTCTGGAAGTTGAGTGCACACATTGACAACCGTTCTGTTAGATAGCTGCGTTTTGGATTTAGAAGCAGATATTTCCCTGTGCTTACTGCTGTTTCTTCCATATGCCGGTAATGGGCTGAAAACGCCTGTTTTGGGACTCTGCAGAGAAAATGTTTGCAGACTGCTGAATCCACACACGGGTTTAACTCTGGAAGTTGAGTGCACACATTGACAACCGTTCTGTTAGATAGCTGCGTTTTGGATTTAGAAGTAGATATTTCCCTGGGCTTACTGCTGTTTCTTCCATATGCCGGTAATGGGCTGAAAACGCCTGTTTTGGGACTCTGCAGAGAAAGTGTTTGCAGACTGCTGAATCCACACACGGGTTTAACTCTGGAAGTTGAGTGCACACATTGACAACCGTTCTGTTAGATAGCTGCGTTTTGGATTTAGAAGCAGATATTTCCCTGTGCTTACTGCTGTTTCTTCCATATGCCGGTAATGGGCTGAAAACGCCTGTTTTGGGACTCTGCAGAGAAAGTGTTTGCAGACTGCTGAATCCACACACGGGTTTAACTCTGGAAGTTGAGTGCACACATTGACAACCGTTCTGTTAGATAGCTGCGTTTTGGATTTAGAAGCAGATATTTCCCTGTGCTTACTGCTGTTTCTTCCATATGCCGGTAATGGGCTGAAAACGCCTGTTTTGGGACTCTGCAGAGAAAGTGTTTGCAGACTGCTGAATCCACACACGGGTTTAACTCTGGAAGTTGAGTGCACACATTGACAACCGTTCTGTTAGATAGCTGCGTTTTGGATTTAGAAGCAGATATTTCCCTGTGCTTACTGCTGTTTCTTCCATATGCCGGTAATGGGCTGAAAACGCCTGTTTTGGGACTCTGCAGAGAAAGTGTTTGCAGACTGCTGAATCCACACTCGGGTTTAAGTCTGGACGTTTAGTGCACACATTGACAACCGTTCTGTTAGATAGCTGCGTTTTGGATTTAGAAGCAGATATTTCCCTGTGCTTACTGCTGTTTCTTCCATAGGCCGGTAATGGGATGAAAACGCCTGGTTTGGGACTCTGCAGAGAAAGTGTTTGCAGACTGCTGAATCCACACACGGGGTAACTCTGGAAGTTGAGTGCACACATTGACAACCGTTCTGTTAGATAGCTGCGTTTTGGATTTAGAAGCAGATATTTCCCTGTGCTTACTGCTGTTTCTTCCATGTGCCGGTAATGGGCTGAAAACGCCTGTTTTGGGACTCTGCAGAGAAAGTGTTTGCAGACTGCTGAATCCACACACGGGTTTAACTCTGGAAGTTGAGTGCACACATTGACAACCGTTCTGTTAGATAGCTGCGTTTTGGATTTAGAAGCAGATATTTCCCTGTGCTTACTGCTGTTTCTTCCATGTGCCGGTAATGGGCTGAAAACGCCTGTTTTGGGACTCTGCAGAGAAAGTGTTTGCAGACTGCTGAATCCACACACGGGTTTAACTCTGGAAGTTGAGTGCACACATTGACAACCGTTCTGTTAGATAGCTGCGTTTTGGATTTAGAAGCAGATATTTCCCTGGGCTTACTGCTGTTTCTTCCATATGCCGGTAATGGGCTGAAAACGCCTGGTTTGGGACTCTGCAGAGAAAGTGTTTGCAGACTGCTGAATCCACACACGGGTTTAACTTTGGAAGTTGAGTGCACACATTGACAACCGTTCTGTTAGATAGCTGCGTTTTGGATTTAGAAGCAGATATTTCCCTGTGCTTACTGCTGTTTCTTCCATATGCCGGTAATGGGCTGAAAACGCCTGGTTTGGGACTCTGCAGAGAAAGTGTTTGCAGACTGCTGAATCCACACACGGGTTTAACTCTGGAAGTTGAGTGCACACATTGACAACCGTTCTGTTAGATAGCTGCGTTTTGGATTTAGAAGCAGATATTTCCCTGTGCTTACTGCTGTTTCTTCCATATGCCGGTAATGGGCTGAAAACGCCTGTTTTGGGACTCTGCAGAGAAAGTGTTTGCAGACTGCTGAATCCACACTCGGGTTTAAGTCTGGACGTTTAGTGCACACATTGACAACCGTTCTGTTAGATAGCTGCGTTTTGGATTTAGAAGCAGATATTTCCCTGTGCTTACTGCTGTTTCTTCCATAGGCCGGTAATGGGCTGAAAACGCCTGGTTTGGGACTCTGCAGAGAAAGTGTTTGCAGACTGCTGAATCCACACACGGGTTAACTCTGGAAGTTGAGTGCACACATTGACAACCGTTCTGTTAGATAGCTGCGTTTTGGATTTAGAAGCAGATATTTCCCTGTGCTTACTGCTGTTTCTTCCATATGCCGGTAATGGGCTGAAAACGCCTGTATGGGACTCTGCAGAGAAAGTGTTTGCAGACTGCTGAATCCACACACGGGTTTAACTCTGGAAGTTGAGTGCACACATTGACAACCGTTCTGTTAGATAGCTGCGTTTTGGATTTAGAAGCAGATATTTCCCTGTGCTTACTGCTGTTTCTTCCATATGCCGGTAATGGGCTGAAAATGCCTGTTTTGGGACTCTGCAGAGAAAGTGTTTGCAGACTGCTGAATCCACACACGGGTTTAACTTTGGAAGTTGAGTGCACACATTGACAACCGTTCTGTTAGATAGCTGCGTTTTGGATTTAGAAGCAGATATTTCCCTGTGCTTACTGCTGTTTCTTCCATATGCCGGTAATGGGCTGAAAACGCCTGTTTTGGGACTCTGCAGAGAAAGTGTTTGCAGACTGCTGAATCCACACACGGGTTTAACTCTGGAAGTTGAGTGCACACAATGACAACCGTTCTGTTAGATAGCTGCGTTTTGGATTTAGAAGCAGATATTTCCCTGGGCTTACTGCTGTTTCTTCCATATGCCGGTAATGGGCTGAAAACGCCTGTTTTGGGACTCTGCAGAGAAAGTGTTTGCAGACTGCTGAATCCACACACGGGTTTAAGTCTGGAAGTTTAGTGCACACATTGACAACCGTTCTGTTAGATAGCTGCGTTTTGGATTTAGAAGCAGATATTTCCCTGTGCTTACTGCTGTTTCTTCCATGTGCCGGTAATGGGCTGAAAACGCCTGGTTTGGGACTCTGCAGAGAAAGTGTTTGCAGACTGCTGAATCCACACACGGGTTTAACTCTGGAAGTTGAGTGCACACATTGACAACCGTTCTGTTAGATAGCTGCGTTTTGGATTTAGAAGCAGATATTTCCCTGGGCTTACTGCTGTTTCTTCTATATGCCGGTAATGGGCTGAAAATGCCTGTTTTGGGACTCTGCAGAGAAAGTGTTTGCAGACTGCTGAATCCACACACGGTTTTAACTCTGGAAGTTGAGTGCACACATTGACAACCGTTCTGTTAGATAGCTGCGTTTTGGATTTAGAAGCAGATATTTCCCTGTGCTTACTGCTGTTTCTTCCATATGCCGGTAATGGGCTGAAAACGCCTGTTTTGGGACTCTGCAGAGAAAGTGTTTGCAGACTGCTGAATCCACACACGGGTTTAACTCTGGAAGTTGAGTGCACACATTGACAACCGTTCTGTTAGATAGCTGCGTTTTGGATTTAGAAGCAGATATTTCCCTGTGCTTACTGCTGTTTCTTCCATATGCCGGTAATGGGCTGAAAACGCCTGTTTTGGGACTCTGCAGAGAAAGTGTTTGCAGACTGCTGAATCCACACACGGGTTTAACTCTGGAAGTTGAGTGCACACATTGACAACCGTTCTGTTAGATAGCTGCGTTTTGGATTTAGAAGCAGATATTTCCCTTTGCTTACTGCTGTTTCTTCCATATGCCGGTAACGGGCTGAAAACGCCTGTTTTGGGACTCTGCAGAGAAAGTGTTTGCAGACTGCTGAATCCACACACGGGTTTAACTCTGGAAGTTGAGTGCACACATTGACAACCGTTCTGTTAGATAGCTGCGTTTTGGATTTAGAAGCAGATATTTCCCTGTGCTTACTGCTGTTTCTTCCATATGCCGGTAATGGGCTGAAAACGCCTGTTTTGGGACTCTGCAGAGAAAGTGTTTGCAGACTGCTGAATCCACACACGGGTTTAACTCTGGAAGTTGAGTGCACACATTGACAACCGTTCTGTTAGATAGCTGCGTTTTGGATTTAGAAGCAGATATTTCCCTGTGCTTACTGCTGTTTCTTCCATATGCCGGTAATGGGCTGAAAACGCCTGTTTTGGGACTCTGCAGAGAAAGTGTTTGCAGACTGCTGAATCCACACACGGGTTTAACTCTGGAAGTTGAGTGCACTCATTGACAACCGTTCTGTTAGATAGCTGCGTTTTGGATTTAGAAGCAGATATTTCCCTGTGCTTACTGCTGTTTCTTCCATATGCCGGTAATGGGCTGAAAACGCCTGTTTTGGGACTCTGCAGAGAAAGTGTTTGCAGACTGCTGAATCCACACACGGGTTTAACTCTGGAAGTTGAGTGCACACATTGACAACCGTTCTGTTAGATAGCTGCGTTTTGGATTTAGAAGCAGATATTTCCCTGTGCTTACTGCTGTTTCTTCCATATGCCGGTAATGGGCTGAAAACGCCTGTTTTGAGACTCTGCAGAGAAAGTGTTTGCAGACTGCTGAATCCACACACGGGTTTAACTCTGGAAGTTGAGTGCACACATTGACAACCGTTCTGTTAGATAGCTGCGTTTTGGATTTAGAAGCAGATATCTCCCTGTGCTTACTGCTGTTTCTTCCATATGCCGGTAATGGGCTGAAAACGCCTGTTTTGGGACTCTGCAGAGAAAGTGTTTGCAGACTGCTGAATCCACACTCGGGTTTAAGTCTGGACGTTTAGTGCACACATTGACAACCGTTCTGTTAGATAGCTGCGTTTTGGATTTAGAAGCAGATATTTCCCTGGGCTTACTGCTGTTTCTTCCATAGGCCGGTAATGGGCTGAAAACGCCTGGTTTGGGACTCTGCAGAGAAAGTGTTTGCAGACTGCTGAATCCACACACGGGGTAACTCTGGAAGTTGAGTGCACACATTGACAACCGTTCTGTTAGATAGCTGCGTTTTGGATTTAGAAGCAGATATTTCCCTGTGCTTACTGCTGTTTCTTCCATATGCCGGTAATGGGCTGAAAACGCCTGTTTTGGGACTCTGCAGAGAAAGTGTTTGCAGACTGCTGAATCCACACACGGGTTTAACTCTGGAAGTTGAGTGCACACATTGACAACCGTTCTGTTAGATAGCTGCGTTTTGGATTTAGAAGCAGATATTTCCCTGGGCTTACTGCTGTTTCTTCCATATGCCGGTAATGGGCTGAAAACGCCTGTTTTGGGACTCTGCAGATAATGTGTTTGCAGACTGCTGAATCCACACACAGGTTTAACTCTGGAAGTTGAGTGCCCACATTGACAACCGTTCTGTTACATAGCTGCGTTTTGCATTTAGAAGCAGATATTTCCCTGTGCTTACTGCTGTTTCTTCCATATGCCGGTAATGGGCTGAAAACGCCTGTTTTGGGACTCTGCAGAGAAAGTGTTTGCAGACTGCTGAATCCACACACGGGTTTAACTCTAGATGTTGAGTGCACACATTGACAACCGTTCTGTTAGATAGCTGCGTTTTGGATTTAGAAGCAGATATTTCGCTGTGCTTACTGCTGTTTCTTCCATATGCCGGTAATGGGCTGAAAACGCCTGTTTTGGGACTCTGCAGAGAAAGTGTTTGCAGACTGCTGAATCCACACACGGTTTTAACTCTGGAAGTTGAGTGCACACATTGACAACCGTTCTGTTAGATAGCTGCGTTTTGGATTTAGAAGCAGATATTTCCCTGTGCTTACTGCTGTTTCTTCCATATGACGGTAATGGGCTGAAAACGACTGTTTTGGGACTCTGCAGAGAAAGTGTTTGCAGACTGCTGAATCCACACACGGGTTTAACTCTGGAAGTTGAGTGCACACATTGACAACCGTTCTGTTAGATAGCTGCGTTTTGGATTTAGAAGCAGATATTTCCCTTTGCTTACTGCTGTTTCTTCCATATGCCGGTAATGGGCTGAAAACGCCTGTTTTGGGACTCTGCAGAGAAAGTGTTTGCAAACTGCTGAATCCACACACGGGTTTAACTCTGGAAGTTGAGTGCACACATTGACAACCGTTCTGTTAGATAGCTGCGTTTTGGATTTAGAAGCAGATATTTCCCTGTGCTTACTGCTGTTTCTTCCATATGCCGGTAAAGGGCTGAAAACGCCTGTTTTGGGACTCTGCAGAGAAAGTGTTTGCAGACTGCTGAATCCACACACGGGTTTAACTCTGGAAGTTGAGTGCACACATTGACAACCGTTCTGTTAGATAGCTGCGTTTTGGATTTAGAAGCAGATATTTCCCTGTGCTTACTGCTGTTTCTTCCATATGCCGGTAATGGGCTGAAAACGCCTGTTTTGGGACTCTGCAGAGAAAGTGTTTGCAGACTGCTGAATCCACACACGGGTTTAACTCTGGAAGTTGAGTGCACACATTGACAACCGTTCTGTTAGATAGCTGCGTTTTGGATTTAGAAGCAGATATTTCCCTGTGCTTACTGCTGTTTCTTCCATATGCCGGTAATGGGCTGAAAACGCCTGTTTTGGGTCTCTGCAGAGAAAGTGTTTGCAGACTGCTGAATCCACACACGGGTTTAACTCTGGAAGTTGAGTGCACACATTGACAACCGTTCTGTTAGATAGCTGCGTTTTGGATTTAGAAGCAGATATTTCCCTGTGCTTACTGCTGTTTCTTCCATGTGCCGGTAATGGGCTGAAAACGCCTGTTTTGGGACTCTGCAGAGAAAGTGTTTGCAGACTGCTGAATCCACACACGGGTTTAACTCTGGAAGTTGAGTGCACACATTGACAACCGTTCTGTTAGATAGCTGCGTTTTGGATTTAGAAGCAGATATTTCCCTGTGCTTACTGCTGTTTCTTCCATATGCCGGTAATGGGCTGAAAACGCCTGTTTTGGGACTCTGCAGAGAAAGTGTTTGCAGACTGCTGAATCCACACTCGGGTTTAAGTCTGGACGTTTAGTGCACACATTGACAACCGTTCTGTTAGATAGCTGCGTTTTGGATTTAGAAGCAGATATTTCCCTGGGCTTACTGCTGTTTCTTCCATAGGCCGGTAATGGGCTGAAAACGCCTGGTTTGGGACTCTGCAGAGAAAGTGTTTGCAGACTGCTGAATCCACACACGGGGTAACTCTGGAAGTTGAGTGCACACATTGACAACCGTTCTGTTAGATAGCTGCGTTTTGGATTTAGAAGCAGATATTTCCCTGGTCTTACTGCTGTTTCTTCCATATGCCGGTAATGGGCTGAAAACGCCTGTATGGGACTCTGCAGAGAAAGTGTTTGCAGACTGCTGAATCCACACACGGGTTTAACTCTGGAAGTTGAGTGCACACATTGACAACCGTTCTGTTAGATAGCTGCGTTTTGGATTTAGAAGCAGATATTTCCCTGTGCTTACTGCTGTTTCTTCCATATGCCGGTAATGGGCTGAAAATGCCTGTTTTGGGACTCTGCAGAGAAAGTGTTTGCAGACTGCTGAATCCACACACGGGTTTAACTCTGGAAGTTGAGTGCACACATTGACAACCGTTCTGTTAGATAGCTGCGTTTTGGATTTAGAAGCAGATATTTCCCTGTGCTTACTGCTGTTTCTTCCATATGCCGGTAATGGGCTGAAAACGCCTGTTTTGGGACTCTGCAGAGAAAGTGTTTGCAGACTGCTGAATCCACACACGGGTTTAACTCTGGAAGTTGAGTGCACACATTGACAACCGTTCTGTTAGATAGCTGCGTTTTGGATTTAGAAGCAGATATTTCCCTGTGCTTACTGCTGTTTCTTCCATATGCCGGTAATGGGCTGAAAACGCCTGTTTTGGGACTCTGCAGAGAAAATGTTTGCAGACTGCTGAATCCACACACGGGTTTAACTCTGGAAGTTGAGTGCACACATTGACAACCGTTCTGTTAGATAGCTGCGTTTTGGATTTAGAAGCAGATATTTCCCTGTGCTTACTGCTGTTTCTTCCATATGCCGGTAATGGGCTGAAAACGCCTGTTTTGGGACTCTGCAGAGAAAGTGTTTGCAGACTGCTGAATCCACACACGGGTTTAACTCTGGAAGTTGAGTGCACACATTGACAACCGTTCTGTTAGATAGCTGCGTTTTGGATTTAGAAGCAGATATTTCCCTGTGCTTACTGCTGTTTCTTCCATATGCCGGTAATGGGCTGAAAACGCCTGTTTTGGGACTCTGCAGAGAAAGTGTTTGCAGACTGCTGAATCCACACACGGGTTTAACTCTGGAAGTTGAGTGCACACATTGACAACCGTTCTGTTAGATAGCTGCGTTTTGGATTTAGAAGCAGATATTTCCCTGTGCTTACTGCTGTTTCTTCCATATGCCGGTAATGGGCTGAAAACGCCTGTTTTGGGACTCTGCAGAGAAAGTGTTTGCAGACTGCTGAATCCACACACGGGTTTAACTCTGGAAGTTGAGTGCACACATTGACAACCGTTCTGTTAGATAGCTGCGTTTTGGATTTAGAAGCAGATATTTCCCTGGGCTTACTGCTGTTTCTTCCATATGCCGGTAATGGGCTGAAAACGCCTGTTTTGGGACTCTGCAGAGAAAGTGTTTGCAGACTGCTGAATCCACACTCGGGTTTAAGTCTGGACGTTTAGTGCACACATTGACAACCGTTCTGTTAGATAGCTGCGTTTTGGATTTAGAAGCAGATATTTCCCTGTGCTTACTGCTGTTTCTTCCATAGGCCGGTAATGGGATGAAAACGCCTGGTTTGGGACTCTGCAGAGAAAGTGTTTGCAGACTGCTGAATCCACACACGGGGTAACTCTGGAAGTTGAGTGCACACATTGACAACCGTTCTGTTAGATAGCTGCGTTTTGGATTTAGAAGCAGATATTTCCCTGTGCTTACTGCTGTTTCTTCCATGTGCCGGTAATGGGCTGAAAACGCCTGTTTTGGGACTCTGCAGAGAAAGTGTTTGCAGACTGCTGAATCCACACACGGGTTTAACTCTGGAAGTTGAGTGCACACATTGACAACCGTTCTGTTAGATAGCTGCGTTTTGGATTTAGAAGCAGATATTTCCCTGTGCTTACTGCTGTTTCTTCCATGTGCCGGTAATGGGCTGAAAACGCCTGTTTTGGGAGTCTGCAGAGAAAGTGTTTGCAGACTGCTGAATCCACACACGGGTTTAACTCTGGAAGTTGAGTGCACACATTGACAACCGTTCTGTTAGATAGCTGCGTTTTGGATTTAGAAGCAGATATTTCCCTGGGCTTACTGCTGTTTCTTCCATATGCCGGTAATGGGCTGAAAACGCCTGTTTTGGGACTCTGCAGAGAAAGTGTTTGCAGACTGCTGAATCCACACACGGGTTTAACTCTGGAAGTTGAGTGCACACATTGACAACCGTTCTGTTAGATAGCTGCGTTTTGGATTTAGAAGCAGATATTTCCCTGTGCTTACTGCTGTTTCTTCCATATGCCGGTAATGGGCTGAAAACGTCTGGTTTGGGACTCTGCAGAGAAAGGTTTGCAGACTGCTGAATCCACACACGGGTTTAACTCTGGAAGTTGAGTGCACACATTGACAACCGTTCTGTTAGATAGCTGCGTTTTGGATTTAGAAGCAGATATTTCCCTGTGCTTACTGCTGTTTCTTCCATGTGCCGGTAATGGGCTGAAAACGCCTGTTTTGGGACTCTGCAGAGAAAGTGTTTGCAGACTGCTGAATCCACACACGGGTTTAACTCTGGAAGTTGAGTGCACACATTGACAACCGTTCTGTTAGATAGCTGCGTTTTGGATTTAGAAGCAGATATTTCCCTGTGCTTACTACTGTTTCTTTCATATGCCGGTAATGGGCTTAAAACGCCTGTTTTGGGACTCTGCAGAGAAAGTGTTTGCAGACTGCTGAATCCACACACGGGTTTAACTCTGGAAGTTGAGTGCACACATTGACAACCGTTCTGTTAGATAGCTGCGTTTTGGATTTAGAAGCAGATATTTCCCTGGGCTTACTGCTGTTTCTTCCATATGCCGGTAATGGGCTGAAAACGCCTGTTTTGGGACTCTGCAGAGAAAGTGTTTGCAGACTGCTGAATCCACACACGGGTTTAACTCTGGAAGTTGAGTGCACACATTGACAACCGTTCTGTTAGATAGCTGCGTTTTGGATTTAGAAGCAGATATTTCCCTGGGCTTACTGCTGTTTCTTCCATATGGCGGTAATGGGCTGAAAACGCCTGTTTTGGGACTCTGCAGAGAAAGTGTTTGCAGACTGCTGAATCCACACACGGGTTTAACTCTGGAAATTGAGTGCACACATTGACAACCGTTCTGTTAGATAGCTGCGTTTTGGATTTAGAAGCAGATATTTCCCTGTGCTTACTGCTGTTTCTTCCATATGCCGGTAATGGGCTGAAAACACCTGTTTTGGGACTCTGCAGAGAAAGTGTTTGCAGACTGCTGAATCCACACAAGGGTTTAACTCTGGAAGTTGAGTGCACACATTGACAACCGTTCTGTTAGATAGCTGCGTTTTGGATTTAGAAGCAGATATTTCCCTGTGCTTACTGCTGTTTCTTCCATATGCCGGTAATGGGCTGAAAACGCCTGTTTGGGGACTCTGTAGAGAACGTGTTTGCAGACTGCTGAATCCACACACGGGTTTAACTCTGGAAGTTGAGTGCACACATTGACAACCGTTCTGTTAGATAGCTGCGTTTTGGATTTAGAAGCAGATATTTCCCTGTGCTTACTGCTGTTTCTTCCATATGCCGGTAATGGCCTGAAAACGCCTGTTTTGGGACTCTGCAGAGAAAGTGTTTGCAGACTGCTGAATCCACACACGGGTTTAACTCTGGAAGTTGAGTGCACACATTGACAACCGCTCTGTTAGATAGCTGCGTTTTGGATTTAGAAGCAGATATTTCCCTGTGCTTACTGCTGTTTCTTCCATATGCTGGTAATGGGCTGAAAACGCCTGTTTTGGGACTCTGCAGAGAAAGTGTTTGCAGACTGCTGAATCCACACACGGGTTTAACTCTGTAAGTTGAGTGCACACATTGACAACCGTTCTGTTAGATAGCTGCGTTTTGGATTTAGAAGCAGATATTTCCCTGGGCTTACTGCTGTTTTTCCATATGCCGGTAATGGGCTGAAAACGCCTGTTTTGGGACTCTGCAGAGAAAGTGTTTGTAGACTGCTGAATCCACACACGGGTTTAACTCTGGAAGTTGAGTGCACACATTGACAACCGTTCTGTTAGATAGCTGCGTTTTGGATTTAGAAGCAGATATTTCCCTGTGCTTACTGCTGTTTCTTCCATATGCCGGTAATGGGCTGAAAACGCCTGTTTTGGGACTCTGCAGAGAAAGTGTTTGCAGACTGCTGAATCCACACACGGGTTTAACTCTGGAAGTTGAGTGCACACATTGACAACCGTTCTGTTAGATAGCTGCGTTTTGGATTTAGAAGCAGATATTTCCCTGTGCTTACTGCTGTTTCTTCCATATGCCGGTAATGGGCTGAAAACGCCTGTTTTGGGACTCTGCAGAGAAAGTGTTTGCAGACTGCTGAATCCACACACGGGTTTAACTCTGGAAGTTGAGTGCACACATTGACAACCGTTCTGTTAGATAGCTGCGTTTTGGATTTAGAAGCAGATATTTCCCTGGGCTTACTGCTGTTTCTTCCATATGACGGTAATGGGCTGAAAACGTCTGTTTTGGGACTCTGCAGAGAAAGTGTTTGCTGACTGCTGAATCCACACACGGGTTTAACTCTGGAAGTTGAGTGCACACATTGACAACCGTTCTGTTATATAGCTGCGTTTTGGATTTAGAAGCAGATATTTCCCTGTGCTTACTGCTGTTTCTTCCATATGCCGGTAATGGGCTGAAAACGCCTGTTTTGGGACTCTGCAGAGAAAATGTTTGCAGAATGCTGAATCCACACACGGGTTAAGCTCTGGAAGTTGAGTGCACACATGGACAACCGTTCTGTTAGATAGCTGCGTTTTGGATTTAGAAGCAGATATTTCCCTGTGCTTACTGCTGTTTCTTCCATATGCCGGTAATGGGCTGAAAACGCCTGTTTTGGGACTCTGCAGAGAAAGTGTTTGCAGACTGCTGAATCCACACACGGGTTTAACTCTGGAAGTTGAGTGCACACATTGACAACCGTTCTGTTAGATAGCTGCGTTTTGGATTTAGAAGCAGATATTTCCCTGGGCTTACTGCTGTTTCTTCCATATGCCGGTAATGGGCTGAAAACACCTGTTTTGGGACTCTGCAGAGAAAGTGTTTGCAGACTGCTGAATCCACACAAGGGTTTAACTCTGGAAGTTGAGTGCACACATTGACAACCGTTCTGTTAGATAGCTGCGTTTTGGATTTAGAAGCAGATATTTCCCTGTGCTTACTGCTGTTTCTTCCATATGCTGGTAATGGGCTGAAAACGCCTGTTTGGGGACTCTGCAGAGAACGTGTTTGCAGACTGCTGAATCCACACACGGGTTTAACTCTGGAAGTTGAGTGCACACATTGACAACCGTTCTGTTAGATAGCTGCGTTTTGGATTTAGAAGCAGATATTTCCCTGTGCTTACTGCTGTTTCTTCCATATGCCGCTAATGGGCTGAAAACGCCTGTTTTGGGACTCTGCAGAGAAAGTGTTTGCAGACTGCTGAATCCACACACGGGTTTAACTCTGGAAGTTGAGTGCACACATTGACAACCGCTCTGTTAGATAGCTGCGTTTTGGATTTAGAAGCAGATGTTTCCCTGTGCTTACTGCTGTTTCTTCCATATGCCGGTAATGGGCTGAAAACGCCTGTTTTGGGACTCTGCAGAGAAAGTGTTTGCAGACTGCTGAATCCACACACGGGTTTAACTCTGTAAGTTGAGTGCACACATTGACAACCGTTCTGTTAGATAGCTGCGTTTTGGATTTAGAAGCAGATATTTCCCTGGGCTTACTGCTGTTTTTCCATATGCCGGTAATGGGCTGAAAACGCCTGTTTTGGGACTCTGCAGAGAAAGTGTTTGCAGACTGCTGAATCCACACACGGGTTTAACTCTGGAAGTTGAGTGCACACATTGACAACCGTTCTGTTAGATAGCTGCGTTTTGGATTTAGAAGCAGATATTTCCCTGTGCTTACTGCTGTTTCTTCCATATGTCGGTAATGGGCTGAAAACGCCTGTTTTGGGACTCTGCAGAGAAAGTGTTTGCAGACTGCTGAATCCACACACGGGTTTAACTCTGGAAGTTGAGTGCACACATTGACAACCGTTCTGTTAGATAGCTGCGTTTTGGATTTAGAAGCAGATATTTCCCTGTGCTTACTGCTGTTTCTTCCATATGCCGGTAATGGGCTGAAAACGCCTGTTTTGGGACTCTGCAGAGAAAGTGTTTGCAGACTGCTGAATCCACACACGGGTTTAACTCTGGAAGTTGAGTGCACACATTGACAACCGTTCTGTTAGATAGCTGCGTTTTGGGTTTAGAAGCAGATATTTCCCTGGGCTTACTGCTGTTTCTTCCATATGACGGTAATGGGCTGAAAACGCCTGTTTTGGGACTCTGCAGAGAAAGTGTTTGCAGACTGCTGAATCCACACACGGGTTTAACTCTGGAAGTTGAGTGCACACATTGACAACCGTTCTGTTATATAGCTGCGTTTTGGATTTAGAAGCAGATATTTCCCTGTGCTTACTGCTGTTTCTTCCATATGCCGGTAATGGGCTGAAAACGCCTGTTTTGGGACTCTGCAGAGAAAATGTTTGCAGAATGCTGAATCCACACACGGGTTAAGCTCTGGAAGTTGAGTGCACACATGGACAACCGTTCTGTTAGATAGCTGCGTTTTGGATTTAGAAGCAGATATTTCCCTGTGCTTACTGCTGTTTCTTCCATATGCCGGTAATGGGCTGAAAACGCCTGTTTTGGGATTCTGCAGAGAAAGTGTTTGCAGACTGCTGAATCCACACACGGGTTTAACTCTGGAAGTTGAGTGCACACATTGACAACCGTTCTGTTAGATAGCTGCGTTTTGGATTTAGAAGCAGATATTTCCCTGTGCTTACTGCTGTTTCTTCCATATGCCGGTAATGGGCTGAAAACGCCTCTTTTGGGACTCTGCAGAGAAAGTTTTTGCAGACTGCTGAATCCACACACGGGTTTAACTCTGGAAGTTGAGTGCACACATTGACAACCGTTCTGTTAGATAGCTGCGTTTTGGATTTAGAAGCAGACATTTCCCTGTGCTTACTGCTGTTTCTTCCATATGCCGGTAATGGGCTGAAAACGCCTGTTTTGGGACTCTGCAGAGAAAGTGTTTGCAGACTGCTGAATCCACACCCGGGTTTAACTCTGGAAGTTGAGTGCACACATTGACAACCGTTCTGTTAGATAGCTGCTTTTTGGATTTAGAAGCAGATATTTCCCTGTGCTTACTGCTGTTTCTTCCATATGCCGGTAATGGGATAAAAACGCCTGTTTTGGGACTCTGCAGAGAAAGTGTTTGCAGACTGCTGAATCCACACACGGGTTTAACTCTGGAAGTTGAGTGCACACATTGACAACCGTTCTGTTAGATAGCTGCGTTTTGGATTTAGAAGCAGACATTTCCCTGTGCTTACTGCTGTTTCTTCCATATGCCGGTAATGGGCTGAAAACGCCTGTTTTGGGACTCTGCAGAGAAAGTGTTTGCAGACTGCTGAATCCACACACGCGTTTAACTCTGGAAGTTGAGTGCACACATTGACAACCGTTCTGTTAGATAGCTGCGTTTTGGATTTAGAAGCAGATATTTCCCTGTGCTTACTGCTGTTTCTTCCATATGCCGGTAATGGGCTGAAAACGCCTGTTTTGGGACTCTGCAGAGAAAGTGTTTGCAGACTGCTGAATCCACACACGGGTTTAACTCTGGAAGTTGAGTGCACACATTGACAACCGTTCTGTTAGATAGCTGCGTTTTGGATTTAGAAGCAGATATTTCCCTGTGCTTACTGCTGTTTCTTCCATATGCCGGTAATGGGCTGAAAACGCCTGTTTTGGGACTCTGCAGAGAAAGTGTTTGCAGACTGCTGAATCCACACAAGGGTTTAACTCTGGAAGTTGAGTGCACACATTGACAACCGTTCTGTTAGATAGCTGCGTTTTGGATTTAGAAGCAGATATTTCCCTGTGCTTACTGCTGTTTCTTCCATATGCCGGTAATGGGCTGAAAACGCCTGTTTTGGGACTCTGCAGAGAAAGTGTTTGCAGACTGCTGAATCCACACACGGGTTTAACTCTGGAAGTTGAGTGCACACATTGACAACCGTTCTGTTAGATAGCTGCGTTTTGGATTTAGAAGCAGATATTTCCCTGTGCTTACTGCTGTTTCTTCCATGTGCCGGTAATGGGCTGAAAACGCCTGTTTTGGGACTCTGCAGAGAAAGTGTTTGCAGACTGCTGAATCCACACACGGGTTTAACTCTGGAAGTTGAGTGCACACATTGACAACCGTTCTGTTAGATAGCTGCGTTTTGGATTTAGAAGCAGATATTTCCCTGTGCTTACTGCTGTTTCTTCCATATGCCGGTAATGGGCTGAAAACGCCTGTTTTGGGACTCTGCAGAGAAAGTGTTTGCAGACTGCTGAATCCACACACGGGTTTAACTCTGGAAGTTGAGCGCACACATTGACAACCGTTCTGTTAGATAGCTGCGTTTTGGATTTAGAAGCAGATATTTCCCTGGGCTTACTGCTGTTTCTTCCATATGCCGGTAATGGGCTGAAAACGCCTGTTTGGGGACTCTGCAGAGAAAGTGTTTGCAGACTGCTGAATCCTCACACGGGTTTAACTCTGGAAGTTGAGTGCACACATTGACAACCGTTCTGTTAGATAGCTGCGTTTTGGATTTAGAAGCAGATATTTCCCTGTGCTTACTGCTGTTTCTTCCATATGCCGGTAATGGGCTGAAAACGCCTGTTTTGGGACTCTGCAGAGAAAGTGTTTGCAGAGTGCTGAATCCACACACGGGTTTAACTCTGGAAGTTGAGTGCACACATTGACAACCGTTCTGTTAGATAGCTGCGTTTTGTATTTAGAAGCAGATATTTCCCTGTGCTTACTGCTGTTTCTTCCATATGCCGGTAATGGGCTGAAAACGCCTGCTTTGGGACTCTGCAGAGAAAGTGTTTGCAGACTGCTGAATCGACAAACGGGTTTAACTCTGGAAGTTGAGTGCACACATTGACAACCATTCTGTTAGATAGCTGCGTTTTGGATTTAGAAGCAGATATATCCCTGGGCTTACTGCTGTTTCTTCCATATGCCGGTAATGGGCTGAAAACGCCTGTTTTGGGACTCTGCAGAGAAAGTGTTTGCAGACTGCTGAATCCACACACGGGTTTAACTCTGGAATTTGAGTGCACACATTGACAACCGTTCTGTTAGATAGCTGCGTTTTGGATTTAGAAGCAGATATTTCCCTGTGCTTACTGCTGTTTCTTCCATATGCCGGTAATGGGCTGAAAACGCCTGTTTTGGGACTCTGCAGAGAAAGTGTTTGCAGACTGCTGAATCCACACACGGGTTTAACTCTGGAAGTTGAGTGCACACATTGACAACCGTTCTGTTAGATAGCTGCGTTTTGGATTTAGAAGCAGATATTTCCCTGGGCTTACTGCTGTTTCTTCCATATGCCGGTAATGGGCTGAAAACGCCTGTTTTGGGACTCTGCAGAGAAAGTGTTTGCAGACTGCTGAATCCACACACGGGTTTAACTCTGGAAGTTGAGTGCACACATTGACAACCGTTCTGTTAGATAGCTGCGTTTTGGATTTAGAAGCAGATATTTCCCTGTGCTTACTGCTGTTTCTTCCATATGCCGGTAATGGGCTGAAAACGCCTGTTTTGGGACTCTGCAGAGAAAGTGTTTGCAGACTGCTGAATCCACACACGGGTTTAACTCTGGAAGTTGAGTGCACACATTGACAACCGTTCTGTTAGATAGCTGCGTTTTGGATTTAGAAGCAGATATTTCCCTGTGCTTACTGCTGTTTCTTCCATATGCCGGTAATGGGCTGAAAACGCCTGTTTGGGGACTCTGCAGAGAATGTGTTTGCAGACTGCTGAATCCTCACACGGGTTTAACTCTGGAAGTTGAGTGCACACATTGACAACCGTTCTGTTAGATAGCTGCGTTTTGGATTTAGAAGCAGATATTTCCCTGTGCTTACTGCTGTTTCTTCCATATGCCGGTAATGGGCTGAAAACGCCTGTTTTGGGACTCTGCAGAGAAAGTGTTTGCAGACTGCTGAATCGACACACGGGTTTAACCCTGGAAGTTGAGTGCACACATTGACAACCATTCTGTTAGATAGCTGCGTTTTGGATTTAGAAGCAGATATATCCCTGGGCTTACTGCTGTTTCTTCCTTATGCCGGTAATGGGCTGAAAACGCCTGTTTTGGGACTCTGCAGAGAAAGTGTTTGCAGACTGCTGAATCCACACACGGGTTTAACTCTGGAAGTTGAGTGCCCACATTGACAACCGCTCTGTTAGATAGCTGCGTTTTGGATTTAGAAGCAGATATTTCCCTGTGCTTACTGCTGTTTCTTCCATATGCCGGTAATGGGCTGAAAACGCCTGTTTTGGGACTCTGCAGAGAAAGTGTTTGCAGACTGCTGAATCCACACACGGGTTTAACTCTGGAAGTTGAGTGCACACATTGACAACCGTTCTGTTAGATAGCTGCGTTTTGGATTTAGAAGCAGATATTTCCCTGTGCTTACTGCTGTTTCTTCCATATGCCGGTAATGGGCTGAAAACGCCTGTTTTGGGACTCTGCAGAGAAAGTGTTTGCAGACTGCTGAATCCACACACGGGTTTAACTCTGGAAGTTGAGTGCACACATTGACAACCGTTCTGTTAGATAGCTGCGTTTTGGATTTAGAAGCAGATATTTCCCTGTGCTTACTGCTGTTTCTTCCATATGCCGGTAATGGGCTGAAAACGCCTGTTTTGGGACTCTGCAGAGAAAGTGTTTGCAGACTGCTGAATCCACACACGGGTTTAACTCTGGAAGTTGAGTGCACACATTGACAACCGTTCTGTTAGATAGCTGCGTTTTGGATTTAGAAGCAGATATTTCCCTGGGCTTACTGCTGTTTCTTCCATATGACGGTAATGGGCTGAAAACGTCTGTTTTGGGACTCTGCAGAGAAAGTGTTTGCTGACTGCTGAATCCACACACGGGTTTAACTCTGGAAGTTGAGTGCACACATTGACAACCGTTCTGTTATATAGCTGCGTTTTGGATTTAGAAGCAGATATTTCCCTGTGCTTACTGCTGTTTCTTCCATATGCCGGTAATGGGCTGAAAACGCCTGTTTTGGGACTCTGCAGAGAAAATGTTTGCAGAATGCTGAATCCACACACGGGTTAAGCTCTGGAAGTTGAGTGCACACATGGACAACCGTTCTGTTAGATAGCTGCGTTTTGGATTTAGAAGCAGATATTTCCCTGTGCTTACTGCTGTTTCTTCCATATGCCGGTAATGGGCTGAAAACGCCTGTTTTGGGACTCTGCAGAGAAAGTGTTTGCAGACTGCTGAATCCACACACGGGTTTAACTCTGGAAGTTGAGTGCACACATTGACAACCGTTCTGTTAGATAGCTGCGTTTTGGATTTAGAAGCAGATATTTCCCTGGGCTTACTGCTGTTTCTTCCATATGCCGGTAATGGGCTGAAAACACCTGTTTTGGGACTCTGCAGAGAAAGTGTTTGCAGACTGCTGAATCCACACAAGGGTTTAACTCTGGAAGTTGAGTGCACACATTGACAACCGTTCTGTTAGATACCTCCGTTTTGGATTTAGAAGCAGATATTTCCCTGTGCTTACTGCTGTTTCTTCCATATGCCGGTAATGGGCTGAAAACGCCTGTTTGGGGACTCTGCAGAGAACGTGTTTGCAGACTGCTGAATCCACACACGGGTTTAACTCTGGAAGTTGAGTGCACACATTGACAACCGTTCTGTTAGATAGCTGCGTTTTGGATTTAGAAGCAGATATTTCCCTGTGCTTACTGCTGTTTCTTCCATATGCCGCTAATGGGCTGAAAACGCCTGTTTTGGGACTCTGCAGAGAAAGTGTTTGCAGACTGCTGAATCCACACACGGGTTTAACTCTGGAAGTTGAGTGCACACATTGACAACCGCTCTGTTAGATAGCTGCGTTTTGGATTTAGAAGCAGATGTTTCCCTGTGCTTACTGCTGTTTCTTCCATATGCCGGTAATGGGCTGAAAACGCCTGTTTTGGGACTCTGCAGAGAAAGTGTTTGCAGACTGCTGAATCCACACACGGGTTTAACTCTGTAAGTTGAGTGCACACATTGACAACCGTTCTGTTAGATAGCTGCGTTTTGGATTTAGAAGCAGATATTTCCCTGGGCTTACTGCTGTTTTTCCATATGCCGGTAATGGGCTGAAAACGCCTGTTTTGGGACTCTGCAGAGAAAGTGTTTGCAGACTGCTGAATCCACACACGGGTTTAACTCTGGAAGTTGAGTGCACACATTGACAACCGTTCTGTTAGATAGCTGCGTTTTGGATTTAGAAGCAGATATTTCCCTGGGCTTACTGCTGTTTCTTCCATATGTCGGTAATGGGCTGAAAACGCCTGTTTTGGGACTCTGCAGAGAAAGTGTTTGCAGACTGCTGAATCCACACACGGGTTTAACTCTGGAAGTTGAGTGCACACATTGACAACCGTTCTGTTAGATAGCTGCGTTTTGGATTTAGAAGCAGATATTTCCCTGTGCTTACTGCTGTTTCTTCCATATGCCGGTAATGGGCTGAAAACGCCTGTTTTGGGACTCTGCAGAGAAAGTGTTTGCAGACTGCTGAATCCACACACGGGTTTAACTCTGGAAGTTGAGTGCACACATTGACAACCGTTCTGTTAGATAGCTGCGTTTTGGGTTTAGAAGCAGATATTTCCCTGGGCTTACTGCTGTTTCTTCCATATGACGGTAATGGGCTGAAAACGCCTGTTTTGGGACTCTGCAGAGAAAGTGTTTGCAGACTGCTGAATCCACACACGGGTTTAACTCTGGAAGTTGAGTGCACACATTGACAACCGTTCTGTTATATAGCTGCGTTTTGGATTTAGAAGCAGATATTTCCCTGTGCTTACTGCTGTTTCTTCCATATGCCGGTAATGGGCTGAAAACGCCTGTTTTGGGACTCTGCAGAGAAAATGTTTGCAGAATGCTGAATCCACACACGGGTTAAGCTCTGGAAGTTGAGTGCACACATGGACAACCGTTCTGTTAGATAGCTGCGTTTTGGATTTAGAAGCAGATATTTCCCTGTGCTTACTGCTGTTTCTTCCATATGCCGGTAATGGGCTGAAAACGCCTGTTTTGGGATTCTGCAGAGAAAGTGTTTGCAGACTGCTGAATCCACACACGGGTTTAACTCTGGAAGTTGAGAGCACACATTGACAACCGTTCTGTTAGATAGCTGCGTTTTGGATTTAGAAGCAGATATTTCCCTGTGCTTACTGCTGTTTCTTCCATATGCCGGTAATGGGCTGAAAACGCCTCTTTTGGGACTCTGCAGAGAAAGTGTTTGCAGACTGCTGAATCCACACACGGGTTTAACTCTGGAAGTTGAGTGCACACATTGACAACCGTTCTGTTAGATAGCTGCGTTTTGGATTTAGAAGCAGACATTTCCCTGTGCTTACTGCTGTTTCTTCCATATGCCGGTAATGGGCTGAAAACGCCTGTTTTGGGACTCTGCAGAGAAAGTGTTTGCAGACTGCTGAATCCACACCCGGGTTTAACTCTGGAAGTTGAGTGCACACATTGACAACCGTTCTGTTAGATAGCTGCGTTTTGGATTTAGAAGCAGATATTTCCCTGGGCTTACTGCTGTTTCTTCCATATGCCGGTAATGGGATAAAAACGCCTGTTTTGGGACTCTGCAGAGAAAGTGTTTGCAGACTGCTGAATCCACACACGGGTTTAACTCTGGAAGTTGAGTGCACACATTGACAACCGTTCTGTTAGATAGCTGCGTTTTGGATTTAGAAGCAGACATTTCCCTGTGCTTACTGCTGTTTCTTCCATATGCCGGTAATGGGCTGAAAACGCCTGTTTTGGGACTCTGCAGAGAAAGTGTTTGCAGACTGCTGAATCCACACACGCGTTTAACTCTGGAAGTTGAGTGCACACATTGACAACCGTTCTGTTAGATAGCTGCGTTTTGGATTTAGAAGCAGATATTTCCCTGTGCTTACTGCTGTTTCTTCCATATGCCGGTAATGGGCTGAAAACGCCTGTTTTGGGACTCTGCAGAGAAAGTGTTTGCAGACTGCTGAATCCACACACGGGTTTAACTCTGGAAGTTGAGTGCACACATTGACAACCGTTCTGTTAGATAGCTGCGTTTTGGATTTAGAAGCAGATATTTCCCTGTGCTTACTGCTGTTTCTTCCATATGCCGGTAATGGGCTGAAAACGCCTGTTTTGGGACTCTGCAGAGAAAGTGTTTGCAGACTGCTGAATCCACACACGGGTTTAACTCTGGAAGTTGAGTGCACACATTGACAACCGTTCTGTTAGATAGCTGCGTTTTGGATTTAGAAGCAGATATTTCCCTGTGCTTTCTGCTGTTTCTTCCATATGCCGGTAATGGGCTGAAAACGCCTGTTTTGGGACTCTGCAGAGAAAGTGTTTGCAGAGTGCTGAATCCACACACGGGTTTAACTCTGGAAGTTGAGTGCACACATTGACAACCATTCTGTTAGATAGCTGCGTTTTGGATTTAGAAGCAGATATATCCCTGGGCTTACTGCTGTTTCTTCCATATGCCGGTAATGGGCTGAAAACGCCTGTTTTGGGACTCTGCAGAGAAAGTGTTTGCAGACTGCTGAATCCACACACGGGTTTAACTCTGGAATTTGAGTGCACACATTGACAACCGTTCTGTTAGATAGCTGCGTTTTGGATTTAGAAGCAGATATTTCCCTGTGCTTACTGCTGTTTCTTCCATATGCCGGTAATGGGCTGAAAACGCCTGTTTTGGGACTCTGCAGAGAAAGTGTTTGCAGACTGCTGAATCCACACACGGGTTTAACTCTGGAAGTTGAGTGCACACATTGACAACCGTTCTGTTAGATAGCTGCGTTTTGGATTTAGAAGCAGATATTTCCCTGTGCTTACTGCTGTTTCTTCCATATGCCGGTAATGGGCTGAAAACGCCTGTTTTGGGACTCTGCAGAGAAAGTGTTTGCAGACTGCTGAATCCACACACGGGTTTAACTCTGGAAGTTGAGTGCACACATTGACAACCGTTCTGTTAGATAGCTGCGTTTTGGATTTAGAAGCAGATATTTCCCTGTGCTTACTGCTGTTTCTTCCATATGCCGGTAATGGGCTGAAAACGCCTGTTTTGGGACTCTGCAGATAAAGTGTTTGCAGACTGCTGAATCCACACACGGGTTTAACTCTGGAAGTTGAGTGCACACATTGACAACCGTTCTGTTAGATAGCTGCGTTTTGGATTTAGAAGCAGATATTTCCCTGTGCTTACTGCTGTTTCTTCCATATGCCGGTAATGGGCTGAAAACGCCTGTTTGGGGACTCTGCAGAGAATGTGTTTGCAGACTGCTGAATCCTCACACGGGTTTAACTCTGGAAGTTGAGTGCACACATTGACAACCGTTCTGTTAGATAGCTGCGTTTTGGATTTAGAAGCAGATATTTCCCTGTGCTTACTGCTGTTTCTTCCATATGCCGGTAATGGGCTGAAAACGCCTGTTTTGGGACTCTGCAGAGAAAGTGTTTGCAGACTGCTGAATCCACACACGGGTTTAACCCTGGAAGTTGAGTGCACACATTGACAACCATTCTGTTAGATAGCTGCGTTTTGGATTTAGAAGCAGATATATCCCTGGGCTTACTGCTGTTTCTTCCTTATGCCGGTAATGGGCTGAAAACGCCTGTTTTGGGACTCTGCAGAGAAAGTGTTTGCAGACTGCTGAATCCACACACGGGTTTAACTCTGGAAGTTGAGTGCACACATTGACAACCGCTCTGTTAGATAGCTGCGTTTTGGATTTAGAAGCAGATATTTCCCTGTGCTTACTGCTGTTTCTTCCATATGCCGGTAATGGGCTGAAAACGCCTGTTTTGGGACTCTGCAGAGAAAGTGTTTGCAGACTGCTGAATCCACACACGGGTTTAACTCTGGAAGTTGAGTGCACACATTGACAACCGTTCTGTTAGATAGCTGCGTTTTGGATTTAGAAGCAGATATTTCCCTGTGCTTTCTGCTGTTTCTTCCATATGCCGGTAATGGGCTGAAAACGCCTGTTTTGGGACTCTGCAGAGAAAGTGTTTGCAGACTGCTGAATCCACACACGGGTTTAACTCTGGAAGTTGAGTGCACACATTGACAACCGTTCTGTTAGATAGCTGCGTTTTGGATTTAGAAGCAGATATTTCCCTGTGCTTACTGCTGTTTCTTCCATATGCCGGTAATGGGCTGAAAACGCCTGTTTTGGGACTCTGCAGAGAAAGTGTTTGCAGACTGCTGAATCCACACACGGGTTTAACTCTGGAAGCTGAGTGCACACATTGACAACCGTTCTGTTAGATAGCTGCGTTTTGGATTTAGAAGCAGATATTTCCCTGTGCTTACTGCTGTTTCTTCCATATGCCGGTAATGGGCTGAAAACGCCTGTTTGGGGACTCTGCAGAGAAAGTGTTTGCAGACTGCTGAATCCACACACGGGTTTAACTCTGGAAGTTGAGTGCACACATTGACAACCGTTCTGTTAGATAGCTACGTTTTGAATTTAGAAGCAGATATTTCCCTGTGCTTACTGCTGTTTCTTCCATATGCCGGTAATGGGCTGAAAACGCCTGTTTTGGGACTCTGCAGAGAAAGTGTTTGCAGACTGCTGAATCCTCACACGGGTTTAACTCTGGAAGTTGAGTGCACACATTGATAACCGTTCTGTTAGATAGCTGCGTTTTGGATTTAGAAGCAGATATTTCCCTGTGCTTTCTGCTGTTTCTTCCATATGCCGGTAATGGGCTGAAAACGCCTGTTTTGGGACTCTGCAGAGAAAGTGTTTGCAGACTGCTGAATCCACACACGGGTTTAACTCTGGAAGTTGAGTGCACACATTGACAACCGTTCTGTTAGATAGCTGCGTTTTGGATTTAGAAGCAGATATTTCCCTGTGCTTACTGCTGTTTCTTCCATATGCCGGTAATGGGCTGAAAACGCCTGTTTTGGGACTCTGCAGAGAAAGTGTTTGCAGACTGCTGAATCCACACACGGGTTTAACTCTGGAAGTTGAGTGCACACATTGACAACCGTTCTGTTAGATAGCTGCGTTTTGGATTTAGAAGCAGATATTTCCCTGTGCTTTCTGCTGTTTCTTCCATATGCCGGTAATGGGCTGAAAACGCCTGTTTTGGGACTCTGCAGAGAAAGTGTTTGCAGACTGCTGAATCCACACACGGGTTTAACTCTGGAAGTTGAGTGCACACATTGACAACCGTTCTGTTAGATAGCTGCGTTTTGGATTTAGAAGCAGATATTTCCCTGTGCTTACTGCTGTTTCTTCCATATGCCGGTAATGGGCTGAAAACGCCTGTTTTGGGACTCTGCAGAGAAAGAGTTTGCAGACTGCTGAATCCACACACGGGTTTAACTCTGGAAGTTGAGTGCACACATTGACAACCGTTCTGTTAGATAGCTGCGTTTTGGATTTAGAAGCAGATATTTCCCAGTGCTTACTGCTGTTTCTTCCATATGCCGGTAATGGGCTGAAAACGCCTGTTTGGGGACTCTGCAGAGAAAGTGTTTACAGACTGCTGAATCCTCACACGGGTTTAACGTTGGAAGTTGAGTGCACACATTGACAACCGTTCTGTTAGATAGCTGCGTTTTGGATTTAGAAGCAGATATTTCCCTGTGCTTACTGCTGTTTCTTCCATATGCCGGTAATCGGCTGAAAACGCCTGTTTTGGGACTCTGCAGAGAAAGTGTTTGCAGACTGCTGAATCCACACACGGGTTTAACTCTGGAAGTTGAGTGCACACATTGACAACCGTTCTGTTAGATAGCTGCGTTTTGGATTTAGAAGCAGATATTTCCCTGTGCTTACTGCTGTTTCTTCCATATGCCGGTAATGGGCTGAAAACGCCTGTTTTGGGACTCTGCAGAGAAAGTGTTTGCAGACTGCTGAATCCACACACGGTTTAACTCTGGAAGTTGAGTGCACACATTGACAACTGTTCTGGTAGATAGCTGCGTTTTGGATTTAGAAGCAGATATTTCCCTGGGCTTACTGCTGTTTCTTCCATATGCCAGTAATGGGCTGAAAACGCCTGTTCTGGGACTCTGCAGAGAAAGTGTTTGCAGACTGCTGAATCCACACACGGGTTTAACTCTGGAAGTTGAGTGCACACATTGGCAACCGTTCTGTTAGATAGCTGCGTTTTGGATTTAGAAGCAGATATTTCCCTGTGCTTACTGCTGTTTCTTCCCTATGCCGGTAATGGGCTGAAAACGCCTGTTTTGGGACTCTGCAGAGAAAGTGTTTGCAGAGTGCTGAATCCACACACGGGTTTAACTCTGGAAGTTGAGTGCACACATTGACAACCGTTCTGTTAGATAGCTGCGTTTTGGATTTAAAAGCAGATATTTCCCTGTGCTTACTGCTGTTTCTTCCATATGCCGGTAATGGGCTGAAAACGCCTGTTTTGGGACTCTGCAGAGAAAGTGTTTGCAGACTGCTGAATCCTCACACGGGTTTAACTCTGGAAGTTGAGTGCACACATTGACAACCGTTCTGTTAGATAGCTGCGTTTTGGATTTAGAAGCAGATATTTCCCTGTGCTTACTGCTGTTTCTTCCATATGCCGGTAATGGGCTGAAAACGCCTGTTTTGGGACTCTGCAGAGAAAGTGTTTGCAGACTGCTGAATCCACACACGGGTTTAACTCTGGAAGTTGAGTGCACACATTGACAACCGTTCTGTTAGATTGCTGCGTTTTGGAATTAGAAGCAGATATTTCCCTGTCCTTACTGCTGTTTCTTCCATATGCCGGTAATGGACTGAAAACGCCTGTTTTGGGACTCTGCAGAGAAAGTGTTTGCAGACTGCTGAATCCACACACGGGTTTAACTCTGGAAGTTGAGTGCACACATTGACAACCATTCTGTTAGATAGCTGCGTTTTGGATTCAGAAGCAGATATATCCCTGGGCTTACTGCTGTTTCTTCCATATGCCGGTAATGGGCTGAAAACGCCTGTTTTGGGACTCTGCAGAGAAAGTGTTTGCAGACTGCTGAATCCACACACGGGTTTAACTCTGGAAATTGAGTGCACACATTGACAACCATTCTGTTAGATAGCTGCGTTTTGGATTTAGAAGCAGATATTTCCCTGTGCTTACTGCTGTTTCTTCCATATGCCGGTAATGGGCTGAAAACGCCTGTTTTGGGACTCTGCAGAGAAAGTGTTTGCAGACTGCTGAATCCACACACGGGTTTAACTCTGGAAGTTGAGTGCACACATTGACAACCGTTCTGTTAGATAGCTGCGTTTTGGATTTAGAAGCATATATTTCCCTGGGCTTACTGCTGTTTCTTCCATATGCCGGTAATGGGCTGAAAACGCCTGTTTTGGGACTCTGCAGAGAAAGTGTTTGCAGACTGCTGAATCCTCACACGGGTTTAACTCTGGAAGTTGAGTGCACACATTGACAACCGTTCTGTTAGATAGCTGCGTTTTGGATTTAGAAGCAGATATTTCCCTGGGCTTACTGCTGTTTCTTCCATATGCCGGTAATGGGCTGAAAACGCCTGTTTTGGGACTCTGCAGAGAAAGTGTTTGCAGACTGCTGAATCCACACACGGGTTTAACTCTGGAAGTTGAGTGCACACATTGACAACCGTTCTGTTAGATAGCTGCGTTTTGGATTTAGAAGCAGATATTTCCCTGTGCTTACTGCTGTTTCTTCCATATGCCGGTAATGGGCTGAAAACGCCTGTTTGGGGACTCTGCAGAGAATGTGTTTGCAGACTGCTGAATCCTCACACGGGTTTAACTCTGGAAGTTGAGTGCACACATTGACAACCGTTCTGTTAGATAGCTGCGTTTTGGATTTAGAAGCAGATATTTCCCTGTGCTTACTGCTGTTTCTTCCATATGCCGGTAATGGGCTGAAAACGCCTGTTTTGGGACTCTGCAGAGAAAGTGTTTGCAGACTGCTGAATCGACACACGGGTTTAACCCTGGAAGTTGAGTGCACACATTGACAACCATTCTGTTAGATAGCTGCGTTTTGGATTTAGAAGCAGATATATCCCTGGGCTTACTGCTGTTTCTTCCTTATGCCGGTAATGGGCTGAAAACGCCTGTTTTGGGACTCTGCAGAGAAAGTGTTTGCAGACTGCTGAATCCACACACGGGTTTAACTCTGGAAGTTGAGTGCACACATTGACAACCGCTCTGTTAGATAGCTGCGTTTTGGATTTAGAAGCAGATATTTCCCTGTGCTTACTGCTGTTTCTTCCATATGCCGGTAATGGGCTGAAAACGCCTGTTTTGGGACTCTGCAGAGAAAGTGTTTGCAGACTGCTGAATCCACACACGGGTTTAACTCTGGAAGTTGAGTGCACACATTGACAACCGTTCTGTTAGATAGCTGCGTTTTGGATTTAGAAGCAGATATTTCCCTGTGCTTTCTGCTGTTTCTTCCATATGCCGGTAATGGGCTGAAAACGCCTGTTTTGGGACTCTGCAGAGAAAGTGTTTGCAGACTGCTGAATCCACACACGGGTTTAACTCTGGAAGTTGAGTGCACACATTGACAACCGCTCTGTTAGATAGCTGCGTTTTGGATTTAGAAGCAGATATTTCCCTGTGCTTACTGCTGTTTCTTCCATATGCCGGTAATGGGCTGAAAACGCCTGTTTTGGGACTCTGCAGAGAAAGTGTTTGCAGACTGCTGAATCCACACACGGGTTTAACTCTGGAAGCTGAGTGCACACATTGACAACCGTTCTGTTAGATAGCTGCGTTTTGGATTTAGAAGCAGATATTTCCCTGTGCTTACTGCTGTTTCTTCCATATGCCGGTAATGGGCTGAAAACGCCTGTTTGGGGACTCTGCAGAGAAAGTGTTTGCAGACTGCTGAATCCTCACACGGGTTTAACTCTGGAAGTTGAGTGCACACATTGACAACCGTTCTGTTAGATAGCTGCGTTTTGGATTTAGAAGCAGATATTTCCCTGTGCTTACTGCTGTTTCTTCCATATGCCTGTAATGGGATGAAAACGTCTGTTTTGGGACTCTGCAGAGAAAGTGTTTGCAGACTGCTGAATCCACACACGGGTTTAACTCTGGAAGTTGAGTGCACACATTGACAACCGCTCTGTTAGATAGCTGCGTTTCGGATTTAGAAGCAGATATTTCCCTGTGCTTACTGCTGTTTCTTCCATATGCCGGTAATGGGCTGAAAACGCCTGTTTTGGGACTCTGCAGAGAAAGTGTTTGCAGACTGCTGAATCCTCACACGGGTTTAACTCTGGAAGTTGAGTGCACACATTGACAACCGTTCTGTTAGATAGCTGAGTTTTGGATTTAGAAGCAGATATTTCCCTGTGCTTTCTGCTGTTTCTTCCATATGCCGGTAATGGGCTGAAAACGCCTGTTTTGTGACTCTGCAGAGAAAGTGTTTGCAGACTGCTGAATCCACACACGGGTTTAACTCTCGAAGTTGAGTGCACACATTGACAACCGTTCTGTTAGATAGCTGCGTTTTGGATTTAGAAGCAGATATTTCCCTGTGCTTACTGCTGTTTCTTCCATATGCCGGTAATGGGCTGAAAACGCCTGTTTTGGGACTCTGCAGAGAAAGTGTTTGCAGACTGCTGAATCCACACACGGGTTTAACTCTGGAAGTTGAGTGCACACATTGACAACCGTTCTGTTAGATAGCTGCGTTTTGGATTTAGAAGCAGATATTTCCCTGTGCTTTCTGCTGTTTCTTCCATATGCCGGTAATGGGCTGAAAACGCCTGTTTTGGGACTCTGCAGAGAAAGTGTTTGCAGACTGCTGAATCCACACACGGGTTTAACTCTGGAAGTTGAGTGCACACATTGACAACCGTTCTGTTAGATAGCTGCGTTTTGGATTTAGAAGCAGATATTTCCCTGTGCTTACTGCTGTTTCTTCCATATGCCGGTAATGGGCTGAAAACGCCTGTTTTGGGACTCTGCAGAGAAAGAGTTTGCAGACTGCTGAATCCACACACGGGTTTAACTCTGGAAGCTGAGTGCACACATTGACAACCGTTCTGTTAGATAGCTGCGTTTTGGATTTAGAAGCAGATATTTCCCAGTGCTTACTGCTGTTTCTTCCATATGCCGGTAATGGGCTGAAAACGCCTGTTTGGGGACTCTGCAGAGAAAGTGTTTGCAGACTGCTGAATCCTCACACGGGTTTAACTCTGGAAGTTGAGTGCACACATTGACAACCGTTCTGTTAGATAGCTGCGTTTTGGATTTAGAAGCAGATATTTCCCTGTGCTTACTGCGGTTTCTTCCATATGCCGGTAATGGGCTGAAAACGCCTGTTTTGGGACTCTGCAGAGAAAGTGTTTGCAGACTGCTGAATCCACACACGGGTTTAACTCTGGAAGTTGAGTGCACACATTGACAACCGTTCTGTTAGATAGCTGCGTTTTGGATTTAGAAGCAGATATTTCCCTGTGCTTACTGCTGTTTCTTCCATATGCCGGTAATGGGCTGAAAACGCCTGTTTTGGGACTCTGCAGAGAAAGTGTTTGCAGACTGCTGAATCCACACACGGTTTAACTCTGGAAGTTGAGTGCACACATTGACAACTGTTCTGTTAGATAGCTGCGTTTTGGATTTAGAAGCAGATATTTCCCTGGGCTTACTGCTGTTTCTTCCATATGCCAGTAATGGGCTGAAAACGCCTGTTCTGGGACTCTGCAGAGAAAGTGTTTGCAGACTGCTGAATCCACACACGGGTTTAACTCTGGAAGTTGAGTGCACACATTTTCAACCGTTCTGTTAGATAGCTGCGTTTTGGATTTAGAAGCAGATATTTCCCTGGGCTTACTGCTGTTTCTTCCCTATGCCGGTAATGGGCTGAAAACGCCTGTTTTGGGACTCTGCAGAGAAAGTGTTTGCAGACTGCTGAATCCACACACGGGTTTAACTCTGGAAGTTGAGTGCACACATTGACAACCGTTCTGTTAGATAGCTGCGTTTTGGATTTAGAAGCAGATATTTCCCTGTGCTTACTGCTGTTTCTTCCATATGCCGGTAATGGGCTGAAAACGCCTGTTTTGGGACTCTGCAGAGAAAGTGTTTGCAGACTGCTGAATCCTCACACGGGTTTAACTCTGGAAGTTGAGTGCACACATTGACAACCGTTCTGTTAGATAGCTGCGTTTTGGATTTAGAAGCAGATATTTCCCTGTGCTTACTGCTGTTTCTTCCATATGCCGGTAATGGGCTGAAAACGCCTGTTTTGGGACTCTGCAGAGAAAGTGTTTGCAGACTGCTGAATCCACACACGGGTTTAACTCTGGAAGTTGAGTGCACACATTGACAACCGTTCTGTTAGATTGCTGCGTTTTGGATTTAGAAGCAGATATTTCCCTGTCCTTACTGCTGTTTCTTCCATATGCCGGTAATGGACTGAAAACGCCTGTTTTGGGACTTTGCAGAGAAAGTGTTTGCAGACTGCTGAATCCACACACGGGTTTAACTCTGGAAGTTGAGTGCACACATTGACAACCATTCTGTTAGATAGCTGCGTTTTGGATTTAGAAGCAGATATATCCCTGGGCTTACTGCTGTTTCTTCCATATGCCGGTAATGGGCTGAAAACGCCTGTTTTGGGACTCTGCAGAGAAAGTGTTTGCAGACTGCTGAATCCACACACGGGTTTAACTCTGGAAGTTGAGTGCACACATTGACAACCGTTCTGTTAGATAGCTGCGTTTTGGATTTAGAAGAATATATTTCCCTGGGCTTACTGCTGTTTCTTCCATATGCCGGTAATGGGCTGAAAACGCCTGTTTTGGGACTCTGCAGAGAAAGTGTTTGCAGACTGCTGAATCCTCACACGGGTTTAACTCTGGAAGTTGAGTGCACACATTGACAACCGTTCTGTTAGATAGCTGCGTTTTGGATTTAGAAGCAGATATTTCCCTGGGCTTACTGCTGTTTCTTCCATATGCCGGTAATGGGCTGAAAACGCCTGTTTTGGGACTCTGCAGAGAAAGTGTTTGCAGACTGCTGAATCCACACACGGGTTTAACTCTGGAAGTTGAGTGCACACATTGACAACCGTTCTGTTAGATAGCTGCGTTTTGGATTTAGAAGCAGATATTTCCCTGTGCTTACTGCTGTTTCTTCCATATGCCGGTAATGGGCTGAAAACGCCTGTTTTGGGACTCTGCAGAGAAAGTGTTTGCAGACTGCTGAATCCACACACGGGTTTAACTCTGGAAGTTGAGTGCACACATTGACAACCATTCTGTTAGAAAGGTGCGTTTTGGATTTAGAAGCAGATATATCCCTGGGCTTACTGCTGTTTCTTCCATATGCCGGTAATGGGCTGAAAACGCCTGTTTTGGGACTCTGCAGAGAAAGTGTTTGCAGACTGCTGAATCCACACACGGGTTTAACTCTGGAAGTTGAGTGCACACATTGACAACCGTTCTGTTAGATAGCTGCGTTTTGGATTTAGAAGCAGATATTTCCCTGTGCTTACTGCTGTTTCTTCCATATGCCGGTAATGGGCTGAAAACGCCTGTTTTGGGACTCTGCAGAGAAAGTGTTTGCAGACTGCTGAATCCACACACGGGTTTAACTCTGGAAGTTGAGTGCACACATTGACAACCGTTCTGTTAGATAGCTGCGTTTTGGATTTAGAAGCAGATATTTCCCTGGGCTTACTGCTGTTTCTTCCATATGCCGGTAATGGGCTGAAAACGCCTGTTTTGGGACTCTGCAGAGAAAGTGTTTGCAGACTGCTGAATCCACACACGGGTTTAACTCTGGAAGTTGAGTGCACACATTGACAACCATTCTGTTAGATAGCTGCATTTTGGATTTAGAAGCAGATATATCCCTGGGCTTACTGCTGTTTCTTCCATATGCCGGTAATGGGCTGAAAACGCCTGTTTTGGGACTCTGCAGAGAAAGTGTTTGCAGACTGCTGAATCCACACACGGGTTTAACTCTGGAAGTTGAGTGCACACATTGACAACCATTCTGTTAGAAAGCTGCGTTTTGGATTTAGAAGCAGATATTTCCCTGTGCTTACTGCTGTTTCTTCCATATGCCGGTAATGGGCTGAAAACGCCTGTTTTGGGACTCTGCAGAGAAAGTGTTTGCAGACTGCTGAATCCACACACGGGTTTAACTCTGGTAGTTGAGTGCACACATTGACAACCGCTCTGTTAGATAGCTGCGTTTTGGATTTAGAAGCAGATATTTCCCTGTGCTTACTGCTGTTTCTTCCATATGCCGGTATTGGGCTGAAAACGCCTGTTTTGGGACTCTGCAGAGAAAGTGTTTGCAGACTGCTGAATCCGCACACGGGTTTAACTCTGGAAGTTGAGTGCACACATTGACAACCCTTCTGTTAGATAGCTGCGTTTTGGATTTAGAAGCAGATATTTCCCTGTGCTTACTGCAGTTTCTTCCATATGCCGGTAATGGGCTGAAAACGCCTGTTTTGGGACTCTGCAGAGAAAGTGTTTGCAGACTGCTGAATCCACACACGGGTTTAACTCTGGAAGTTGAGTGCACACATTGACAACCGTTCTGTTAGATAGCTGCGTTTTGGATTTAGAAGCAGATATTTCCCTGGGCTTACTGCTGTTTCTTCCATATGCCGATAATGGGCTGAAAACGCCTGGTTTGGGACTCTGCAGAGAAAGTGTTTGCAGACTGCTGAATCCACACACGGGTTTAACTCTGGAAGTTGAGTGCACACATTGACAACCGTTCTGTTAGATAGCTGCGTTTTGGATTTAGAAGCAGATATTTCCCTGGGCTTACTGCTGTTTCTTCCATATGCCGGTAATGGGCTGAAAACGCCTGTTTTGGGACTCTGCAGAGAAAGTGTTTGCAGACTGCTGAATCCACACACGGGTTTAACTCTGGAAGTTGAGTGCACACAATGACAACCGTTCTGTTAGATAGCTGCGTTTTGGATTTAGAAGCAGATATTTCCCTGTGCTTACTGCTGTTTTTCCATATGCCGGTAATGGGCTGAAAACGCCTGTTTTGGGACTCTGCAGAAAAAGTGTTTGCAGACTGCTGAATCCACACACGGGTTTAACTCTGGAAGTTGAGTGCACACATTGACAACCGTTCTGTTAGATAGCTGCGTTTTGGATTTAGAAGCAGATGTTTCCCTGTGCTTACTGCTGTTTCTTCCACATGCCGGTAATGGGCTGAAAACGCCTGTTTGGGGACTCTGCAGAGAAAGTGTTTGCAGACTGCTGAATCCACACACGGGTTTAACTCTGGAAGTTGAGTGCACACATTGACAACCGTTCTGTTAGATAGCTGCGTTTTGGATTTAGAAGCAGATATTTCGCTGTGCTTACTGCTGTTTCTTCCATATGCCGGTAATGGGCTGAAAACGCCTGTTTTGGGACTCTGCAGAGAAAGTGTTTCCAGACTGCTGAATCCACACACGGGTTTAAGTCTGGAAGTTGAGTGCACACATTGACAACCGTTCTGTTAGATAGCTGCGTTTTGTATTTAGAAGCAGATATTTCCCTGTGCTTACTGCTGTTTCTTCCATATGCCGGTAATGGGCTGAAAACGCCTGTTTTGGGACTCTGCAGAGAAAGTGTTTGCAGACTGCTGAATCGACACACGGGTTTAACTCTGGAAGTTGAGTGCACACATTGACAACCATTCTGTTAGATAGCTGCGTTTTGGATTTAGAAGCAGATATATCCCTGGGCTTACTGCTGTTTCTTCCATATGCCGGTAATGGGCTGAAAACGCCTGTTTTGGGACTCTGCAGAGAAAGTGTTTGCAGACTGCTGAATCAACACACGGGTTTAACTCTGGAAGTTGAGTGCACACATTGACAACCATTCTGTTAGATAGCTGCGTTTTGGATTTAGAAGCAGATATATCCCTGGGCTTACTGCTGTTTCTTCCATATGCCGGTAATGGGCTGAAAACACCTGTTTTGGGACTCTGCAGAGAAAGTGTTTGCAGACTGCTGAATCCACACACGGGTTTAACTCTGGAAGTTGAGTGCACACATTGACAACCGCTCTGTTAGATAGCTGCGTTTTGGATTTAGAAGCAGATATTTCCCTGTGCTTACTGCTGTTTCTTCCATATGCCGGTAATGGGCTGAAAACGCCTGTTTTGGGACTCTGCAGAGAAAGTGTTTGCAGACTGCTGAATCCACACACGGGTTTAACTCTGGAAGTTGAGTGCACACATTGACAACCGTTCTGTTAGATAGCTGCGTTTTGGATTTAGAAGCAGATATTTCCATGGGCTTACTGCTGTTTCTTCCATATGCCGGTAATGGGCTGAAAACGCCTGTTTTGGGACTCTGCAGAGAAAGTGTTTGCAGACTGCTGAATCCACACACGGGTTTAACTCTGGAAGTTGAGTGCACACATTGACAACCGTTCTGTTAGATAGCTGCGTTTTGGATTTAGAAGCAGATATTTCCCTGTGCTTACTGCTGTTTCTTCCATATGCTGGTAATGAGCTGAAAACGCCTGTTTTGGGACTCTGCAGAGAAAGTGTTTGCAGACTGCTGAATCCACACACGGGTTTAACTCTGGAAGTTGAGTGCACACATTGACAACCGTTCTGTTAGATAGCTGCGTTTTGGATTTAGAAGCAGATATTTCCCTGTGCTTACTGCTGTTTCTTCCATATGCCGGTAACGGGCTGAAAACGCCTGTTTGGGGACTCTGCAGAGAAAGTGTTTGCAGACTGCTGAATCCTCACACGGGTTTAACTCTGGAAGTTGAGTGCACACATTGACAACCGTTCTGTTAGATAGCTGCGTTTTGGATTTAGAAGCAGATATTTCCCTGTGCTTACTGCTGTTTCTTCCATATGCCGGTAATGGGCTGAAAACGCCTGTTTTGGGGCTCTGCAGAGAAAGTGTTTGCAGACTGCTGAATCCACACACGGGTTTAACTCTGGAAGTTGAGTGCACACATTGACAACCGCTCTGTTAGATAGCTGCGTTTTGGATTTAGAAGCAGATATTTCCCTGTGCTTACTGCTGTTTCTTCCATATGCCGGTAATGGGCTGAAAACGCCTGTTTGGGGACTCTGCAGAGAAAGTGTTTGCAGACTGCTGAATCCTCACACGGGTTTAACTCTGGAAGTTGAGTGCACACATTGACAACCGTTCTGTTAGATAGCTGCGTTTTGGATTTAGAGGCAGATATTTCCCTGTGCTTACTGCTGTTTCTTCCATATGCCGGTAATGGGCTGAAAACGCCTGTTTTGGGACTCTGCAGAGAAAGTGTTTGCAGACTGCTGAATCCACACACGGTTTAACTCTGGAAGTTGAGTGCACACATTGACAACTGTTCTGTTAGATAGCTGCGTTTTGGATTTAGAAGCAGATATTTCCCTGGGCTTACTGCTGTTTCTTCCATATGCCAGTAATGGGCTGAAAACGCCTGTTCTCTGACTCTGCAGAGAAAGTGTTTGCAGACTGCTGAATCCACACACGGGTTTAACTCTGGAAGTTGAGTGCACACATTGGCAACCGTTCTGTTAGATAGCTGCGTTTTGGATTTAGAAGCAGATATTTCCCTGGGCTTACTGCTGTTTCTTCCCTATGCCGGTAATGGGCTGAAAACGCCTGTTTTGGGACTCTGCAGAGAAAGTGTTTGCAGACTGCTGAATCCACACACGGGTTTAACTCTGGAAGTTGAGTGCACACATTGACAACCGTTCTGTTAGATAGCTGCGTTTTGGATTTAGAAGCAGATATTTCCCTGTGCTTACTGCTGTTTCTTCCATATGCCGGTAATGGGCTGAAAACGCCTGTTTTGGGACTCTGCAGAGAAAGTGTTTGCAGACTGCTGAATCCTCACACGGGTTTAACTCTGGAAGTTGAGTGCACACATTGACAACCGTTCTGTTAGATAGCTGCGTTTTGGATTTAGAAGCAGATATTTCCCTGTGCTTACTGCTGTTTCTTCCATATGCCGGTAATGGGCTGAAAACGCCTGTTTTGGGACTCTGCAGAGAAAGTGTTTGCAGACTGCTGAATCCACACACGGGTTTAACTCTGGAAGTTGAGTGCACACATTGACAACCGTTCTGTTAGATTGCTGCGTTTTGGATTTAGAAGCAGATATTTCCCTGTCCTTACTGCTGTTTCTTCCATATGCCGGTAATGGACTGAAAACGCCTGTTTTGGGACTTTGCAGAGAAAGTGTTTGCAGACTGCTGAATCCACACACGGGTTTAACTCTGGAAGTTGAGTGCACACATTGACATCCATTCTGTTAGATAGCTGCGTTTTGGATTTAGAAGCAGATATATCCCTGGGCTTACTGCTGTTTCTTCCATATGCCGGTAATGGGCTGAAAACGCCTGTTTTGGGACTCTGCAGAGAAAGTGTTTGCAGACTGCTGAATCCACACACGGGTTTAACTCTGGAAGTTGAGTGCACACATTGACAACCGTTCTGTTAGATAGCTGCGTTTTGGATTTAGAAGAATATATTTCCCTGGGCTTACTGCTGTTTCTTCCATATGCCGGTAATGGGCTGAAAACGCCTGTTTTGGGACTCTGCAGAGAAAGTGTTTGCAGACTGCTGAATCCTCACACGGGTTTAACTCTGGAAGTTGAGTGCACACATTGACAACCGTTCTGTTAGATAGCTGCGTTTTGGATTTAGAAGCAGATATTTCCCTGGGCTTACTGCTGTTTCTTCCATATGCCGGTAATGGGCTGAAAACGCCTGTTTTGGGACTCTGCAGAGAAAGTGTTTGCAGACTGCTGAATCCACACACGGGTTTAACTCTGGAAGTTGAGTGCACACATTGACAACCGTTCTGTTAGATAGCTGCGTTTTGGATTTAGAAGCAGATATTTCCCTGTGCTTACTGCTGTTTCTTCCATATGCCGGTAATGGGCTGAAAACGCCTGTTTTGGGACTCTGCAGAGAAAATGTTTGCAGACTGCTGAATCCACACACGGGTTTAACTCTGGAAGTTGAGTGCACACATTGACAACCATTCTCTTAGAAAGCTGCGTTTTGGATTTAGAAGCAGATATATCCCTGGGCTTACTGCTGTTTCTTCCATATGCCGGTAATGGGCTGAAAACGCCTGTTTTGGGACTCTGCAGAGAAAGTGTTTGCAGACTGCTGAATCCACACACGGGTTTAACTCTGGAAGTTGAGTGCACACATTGACAACCGTTCTGTTAGATAGCTGCGTTTTGGATTTAGAAGCAGATATTTCCCTGTGCTTACTGCTGTTTCTTCCATATGCCGGTAATGGGCTGAAAACGCCTGTTTTGGGACTCTGCAGAGAAAGTGTTTGCAGACTGCTGAATCCACACACGGGTTTAACTCTGGAAGTTGAGTGCACACATTGACAACCGTTCTGTTAGATAGCTGCGTTTTGGATTTAGAAGCAGATATTTCCCTGGGCTTACTGCTGTTTCTTCCATATGCCGGTAATGGGCTGAAAACGCCTGTTTTGGGACTCTGCAGAGAAAGTGTTTGCAGACTGCTGAATCCTCACACGGGTTTAACTCTGGAAGTTGAGTGCACACATTGACAACCGTTCTGTTAGATAGCTGCGTTTTGGATTTAGAAGCAGATATTTCCCTGGGCTTACTGCTGTTTCTTCCATATGCCGGTAATGGGCTGAAAACGCCTGTTTTGGGACTCTGCAGAGAAAGTGTTTGCAGACTGCTGAATCCACACACGGGTTTAACTCTGGAAGTTGAGTGCACACATTGACAACCGTTCTGTTAGATAGCTGCGTTTTGGATTTAGAAGCAGATATTTCCCTGTGCTTACTGCTGTTTCTTCCATATGCCGGTAATGGGCTGAAAACGCCTGTTTTGGGACTCTGCAGAGAAAGTGTTTGCAGACTGCTGAATCCACACACGGGTTTAACTCTGGAAGTTGAGTGCACACATTGACAACCATTCTGTTAGATAGCTGCGTTTTGGATTTAGAAGCAGATATATCCCTGGGCTTACTGCTGTTTCTTCCATATGCCGGTAATGGGCTGAAAACGCCTGTTTTGGGACTCTGCAGAGAAAGTGTTTGCAGACTGCTGAATCCACACACGGGTTTAACTCTGGAAGTTGAGTGCACACATTGACAACCATTCTGTTAGAAAGCTGCGTTTTGGATTTAGAAGCAGATATTTCCCTGTGCTTACTGCTGTTTCTTCCATATGCCGGTAATGGGCTGAAAACGCCTGTTTTGGGACTCTGCAGAGAAAGTGTTTGCAGACTGCTGAATCCACACACGGGTTTAACTCTGGTAGTTGAGTGCACACATTGACAACCGCTCTGTTAGATAGCTGCGTTTTGGATTTAGAAGCAGATATTTCCCTATGCTTACTGCTGTTTCTTCCATATGCCGGTATTGGGCTGAAAACGCCTGTTTTGGGACTCTGCAGAGAAAGTGTTTGCAGACTGCTGAATCCGCACACGGGTTTAACTCTGGAAGTTGAGTGCACACATTGACAACCCTTCTGTTAGATAGCTGCGTTTTGGATTTAGAAGCAGATATTTCCCAGTGCTTACTGCAGTTTCTTCCATATGCCGGTAATGGGCTGAAAACGCCTGTTTTGGGACTCTGCAGAGAAAGTGTTTGCAGACTGCTGAATCCACACACGGGTTTAACTCTGGAAGTTGAGTGCACACATTGACAACCGTTCTGTTAGATAGCTGCGTTTTGGATTTAGAAGCAGATATTTCCCTGGGCTTACTGCTGTTTCTTCCATATGCCGGTAATGGGCTGAAAACGCCTGTTTTGGGACTCTGCAGAGAAAGTGTTTGCAGACTGCTGAATCCACACACGGGTTTAACTCTGGAAGTTGAGTGCACACATTGACAACCGTTCTGTTAGATAGCTGCGTTTTGGATTTAGAAGCAGATATTTCCCTGGGCTTACTGCTGTTTCTTCCATATGCCGGTAATGGGCTGAAAACGCCTGTTTTGGGACTCTGCAGAGAAAGTGTTTGCAGACTGCTGAATCCACACACGGGTTTAACTCTGGAAGTTGAGTGCACACAATGACAACCGTTCTGTTAGATAGCTGCGTTTTGGATTTAGAAGCAGATATTTCCCTGTGCTTACTGCTGTTTTTCCATATGCCGGTAATGGGCTGAAAACGCCTGTTTTGGGACTCTGCAGAAAAAGTGTTTGCAGACTGCTGAATCCACACACGGGTTTAACTCTGGAAGTTGAGTGCACACATTGACAACCGTTCTGTTAGATAGCTGCGTTTTGGATTTAGAAGCAGATGTTTCCCTGTGCTTACTGCTGTTTCTTCCACATGCCGGTAATGGGCTGAAAACGCCTGTTTGGGGACTCTGCAGAGAAAGTGTTTGCAGACTGCTGAATCCACACACGGGTTTAACTCTGGAAGTTGAGTGCACACATGGACAACCATTCTGTTAGATAGCTGCGTTTTGGATTTAGAAGCAGATATTTCGCTGTGCTTACTGCTGTTTCTTCCATATGCCGGTAATGGGCTGAAAACGCCTGTTTTGGGACTCTGCAGAGAAAGTGTTTGCAGACTGCTGAATCCACACACGGGTTTAAGTCTGGAAGTTGAGTGCACACATTGACAACCGTTCTGTTAGATAGCTGCGTTTTGTATTTAGAAGCAGATATTTCCCTGTGCTTACTGCTGTTTCTTCCATATGCCGGTAATGGGCTGAAAACGCCTGTTTTGGGACTCTGCAGAGAAAGTGTTTGCAGACTGCTGAATCGACACACGGGTTTAACTCTGGAAGTTGAGTGCACACATTGACAACCATTCTGTTAGATAGCTGCGTTTTGGATTTAGAAGCAGATATATCCCTGGGCTTACTGCTGTTTCTTCCATATGCCGGTAATGGGCTGAAAACGCCTGTTTTGGGACTCTGCAGAGAAAGTGTTTGCAGACTGCTGAATCAACACACGGGTTTAACTCTGGAAGTTGAGTGCACACATTGACAACCATTCTGTTAGATAGCTGCGTTTTGGATTTAGAAGCAGATATATCCCTGGGCTTACTGCTGTTTCTTCCATATGCCGGTAATGGGCTGAAAACACCTGTTTTGGGACTCTGCAGAGAAAGTGTTTGCAGACTGCTGAATCCACACACGGGTTTAACTCTGGAAGTTGAGTGCACACATTGACAACCGCTCTGTTAGATAGCTGCGTTTTGGATTTAGAAGCAGATATTTCCCTGTGCTTACTGCTGTTTCTTCCATATGCCGGTAATGGGCTGAAAACGCCTGTTTTGGGACTCTGCAGAGAAAGTGTTTGCAGACTGCTGAATCCACACACGGGTTTAACTCTGGAAGTTGAGTGCACACATTGACAACCGTTCTGTTAGATAGCTGCGTTTTGGATTTAGAAGCAGATATTTCCATGGGCTTACTGCTGTTTCTTCCAGATGCCGGTAATGGGCTGAAAACGCCTGTTTTGGGACTCTGCAGAGAAAGTGTTTGCAGACTGCTGAATCCACACACGGGTTTAACTCTGGAAGTTGAGTGCACACATTGACAACCGTTCTGTTAGATAGCTGCGTTTTGGATTTAGAAGCAGATATTTCCCTGTGCTTACTGCTGTTTCTTCCATATGCTGGTAATGAGCTGAAAACGCCTGTTTTGGGACTCTGCAGAGAAAGTGTTTGCAGACTGCTGAATCCACACACGGGTTTAACTCTGGAAGTTGAGTGCACACATTGACAACCGTTCTGTTAGATAGCTGCGTTTTGGATTTAGAAGCAGATATTTCCCTGTGCTTACTGCTGTTTCTTCCATATGCCGGTAATGGGCTGAAAACGCCTGTTTGGGGACTCTGCAGAGAAAGTGTTTGCAGACTGCTGAATCCTCACACGGGTTTAACTCTGGAAGTTGAGTGCACACATTGACAACCGTTCTGTTAGATAGCTGCGTTTTGGATTTAGAAGCAGATATTTCCCTGTGCTTACTGCTGTTTCTTCCATATGCCGGTAATGGGCTGAAAACGCCTGTTTTGGGGCTCTGCAGAGAAAGTGTTTGCAGACTGCTGAATCCACACACGGGTTTAACTCTGGAAGTTGAGTGCACACATTGACAACCGCTCTGTTAGATAGCTGCGTTTTGGATTTAGAAGCAGATATTTCCCTGTGCTTACTGCTGTTTCTTCCATATGCCGGTAATGGGCTGAAAACGCCTGTTTTGGGACTCTGCAGAGAAAGTGTTTGCAGACTGCTGAATCCTCACACGGGTTTAACTCTGGAAGTTGAGTGCACACATTGACAACCGTTCTGTTAGATAGCTGCGTTTTGGATTTAGAAGCAGATATTTCCCTGTGCTTACTGCTGTTTCTTCCATATGCCGGTAATGGGCTGAAAACGCCTGTTTTGGGACTCTGCAGAGAAAGTGTTTGCAGACTGCTGAATCCACACACGGGTTTAACTCTGGAAGTTGAGTGCACACATTGACAACCGTTCTGTTAGATAGCTGCGTTTTGGATTTAGAAGCAGATATTTCCCTGTGCTTACTGCTGTTTCTTCCATATGCCGGTAATGGGCTGAAAACGCCTGTTTTGGGACTATGCAGAGAAAGTGTTTGCAGACTGCTGAATCCACACACAGGTTTAACTCTGGAAGTTGAGTGCACACATTGACAACCGTTCTGTTAGATAGCTGCGTTTTGGATTTAGAAGCAGATATTTCCCTGGGCTTACTGCTGTTTCTTCCATATGCCGGTAATGTGCTGAAAACGCCTGTTTTGGGACTCTGCAGAGAAAGTGTTTGCAGACTGCTGAATCCACACACGGGTTTAACTCTGGAAGTTGAGTGCACACATTGACAACTGTTCTGTTAGATAGCTGCGTTTTGGATTTAGAAGCAGATATTTCCCTGGGCTTACTGCTGTTTCTTCCATATGCCAGTAATGGGCTGAAAACGCCTGTTTTGGGACTCTGCAGAGAAAGTGTTTGCAGACTGCTGAATCCACACACGGGTTTAACTCTGGAAGTTGAGTGCACACATTGACAACCGTTCTGTTAGATAGCTGCGTTTTGGATTTAGAAGCAGATATTTCCCTGGGCTTACTGCTGTTTCTTCCATATGCCGGTAATGGGCTGAAAACGCCTGTTTTGGGACTCTGCAGAGAAAGTGTTTGCAGACTGCTGAATCCACACACGGGTTTAACTCTGGAAGTTGAGTGCACACATTGACAACCGTTCTGTTAGATAGCTGCGTTTTGGATTTAGAAGCAGATATTTCCCTGTGCTTACTGCTGTTTCTTCCATATGCCGGTAATGGGCTGAAAACGCCTGTTTTGGGACTCTGCAGAGAAAGTGTTTGCAGACTGCTGAATCCTCACACGGGTTTAACTCTGGAAGTTGAGTGCACACATTGACAACCGTTCTGTTAGATAGCTGCGTTTTGGATTTAGAAGCAGATATTTCCCTGTGCTTACTGCTGTTTCTTCCATATGCCGGTAATGGGCTGAAAACGCCTGTTTTGGGACTCTGCAGAGAAAGTGTTTGCAGACTGCTGAATCCACACACGGGTTTATTCTGGAAGTTGAGTGCACACATTGACAAGCGTTCTGTTAGATTGCTGCGTTTTGGATTTAGAAGCAGATATTTCCCTGTTCTTACTGCTGTTTCTTCCATATGCCGGTAATGGACTGAAAACGCCTGTTTTGGGACTCTGCAGAGAAAGTGTTTGCAGACTGCTGAATCCACACACGGGTTTAACTCTGGAAGTTGAGTGCACACATTGACAACCATTCTGTTAGATAGCTGCGTTTGGATTTAGAAGCAGATATATCCCTGGGCTTACTGCTGTTTCTTCCATATGCCGGTAATGGGCTGAAAACGCCTGTTTTGGGACTCTGCAGAGAAAGTGTTTGCAGACTGCTGAATCCACACACGAGTTTAACTCTGGAAGTTGAGTGCACACATTGACAACCATTCTGTTAGATAGCTGCGTTTTGGATTTAGAAGCAGATATTTCCCTGTGCTTACTGCTGTTTCTTCCATATGCCGGTAATGGGCTGAAAACGCCTGTTTTGGGACTCTGCAGAGAAAGTGTTTGCAGACTGCTGAATCCACACACGGGTTTAACTCTGGAAGTTGAGTGCACACATTGACAACCGTTCTGTTAGATAGCTGCGTTTTGGATTTAGAAGCAGATATTTCCCTGTGCTTACTGCTGTTTCTTCCATATGCCGGTAATGGGCTGAAAACGCCTGTTTTGGGACTCTGCAGAGAAAGTGTTTGCAGACTGCTGAATCCACACACGGGTTTAACTCTGGAAGTTGAGTGCACACATTGACAACCGTTCTGTTAGATAGCTGCGTTTTGGATTTAGAAGCAGATATTTCCCTGGGCTTACTGCTGTTTCTTCCATATGCCGGTAAAGGGCTGAAAACGCCTGTTTTGGGACTCTGCAGAGAAAGTGTTTGCAGACTGCTGAATCCACACACGGGTTTAACTCTGGAAGTTGAGTGCACACATTGACAACCGTTCTGTTAGATAGCTGCGTTTTGGATTTAGAAGCAGATATTTCCCTGTGCTTACTTCTGTTTCTTCCATATGCCGGTAATGGGTTGAAAACGCCTGTTTTGGGACTCTGCAGAGAAAGTGTTTGCAGACTGCTGAATCCACACACGGGTTTAACTCTGGAAGTTGAGTGCACACATTGACAACCATTCTGTTAGATAGCTGCGTTTTGGATTTAGAAGCAGATATATCCCTGGTCTTACTGCTGTTTCTTCCATATGCCGGTAATGGGCTGAAAACGCCTGTTTTGGGACTCTGCAGAGAAAGTGTTTGCAGACTGCTGAATCCACACACGGGTTTAACTCTGGAAGTTGAGTGCACACATTGACAACCATTCTGTTAGAAAGCTGCGTTTTGGATTTAGAATCAGATATTTCCCTGTGCTTACTGCTGTTTCTTCCATATGCCGGTAATGGGCTGAAAACGCCTGTTTTGGGACTCTGTAGAGAAGGTGTTTGCAGACTGCTGAATCCACACACGGGTTTAACTCTGGAAGTTGAGTGCACACATTGACAACCGTTCTGTTAGATAGCTGCGTTTTGGATTTAGAAGCAGATATTTCCCTGTGCTTACTGCTGTTTCTTCCATATGCCGGTAATGGGCTGAAAACGCCTGTTTTCGGGCGCTGCAGAGAAAGTGTTTGCAGACTGCTGAATCCACACACGGGTTTAACTCTGGAAGTTGAGTGCACACATTGACAACCGTTCTGTTAGATAGCTGCGTTTTGGATTTAGAAGCAGATATTTCCCTGGGCTTACTGCTGTTTCTTCCATATGCCGGTAATGGGCTGAAAACGCCTGTTTTGGGACTCTGCAGAGAAAGTGTTTGCAGACTGCTGAATCCTCACACGGGTTTAACTCTGGAAGTTGAGTGCACACATTGACAACCGTTCTGTTAGATAGCTGCGTTTTGGATTTAGAAGCAGATATTTCCCTGGGCTTACTGCTGTTTCTTCCATATGCCGGTAATGGGCTGAAAACGCCTGTTTTGGGACTCTGCAGAGAAAGTGTTTGCAGACTGCTGAATCCACACACGGGTTTAACTCTGGAAGTTGAGTGCACACATTGACAACCGTTCTGTTAGATAGCTGCGTTTTGGATTTAGAAGCAGATATTTCCCTGTGCTTACTGCTGTTTCTTCCATATGCCGGTAATGGGCTGAAAACGCCTGTTTTGGGACTCTGCAGAGAAAGTGTTTGCAGACTGCTGAATCCACACACGGGTTTAACTCTGGAAGTTGAGTGCACACATTGACAACCATTCTGTTAGATAGCTGCGTTTTGGATTTAGAAGCAGATATATCCCTGGGCTTACTGCTGTTTCTTCCATATGCCGGTAATGGGCTGAAAACGCCTGTTTTGGGACTCTGCAGAGAAAGTGTTTGCAGACTGCTGAATCCACACACGGGTTTAACTCTGGAAGTTGAGTGCACACATTGACAACCGTTCTGTTAGATAGCTGCGTTTTGGATTTAGAAGCAGATATTTCCCTGTGCTTACTTCTGTTTCTTCCATATGCCGGTAATGGGTTGAAAACGCCTGTTTTGGGACTCTGCAGAGAAAGTGTTTGCAGACTGCTGAATCCACACACGGGTTTAACTCTGGAAGTTGAGTGCACACATTGACAACCATTCTGTTAGATAGCTGCGTTTTGGATTTAGAAGCAGATATATCCCTGGTCTTACTGCTGTTTCTTCCATATGCCGGTAATGGGCTGAAAACGCCTGTTTTGGGACTCTGCAGAGAAAGTGTTTGCAGACTGCTGAATCCACACACGGGTTTAACTCTGGAAGTTGAGTGCACACATTGACAACCATTCTGTTATAAAGCTGCGTTTTGGATTTAGAATCAGATATTTCCCTGTGCTTACTGCTGTTTCTTCCATTTGCCGGTAATGGGCTGAAAACGCCTGTTTTGGGACTCTGCAGAGAAGGTGTTTGCAGACTGCTGAATCCACACACGGGTTTAACTCTGGAAGTTGAGTGCACACATTGACAACCGTTCTGTTAGATAGCTGCGTTTTGGATTTAGAAGCAGATATTTCCCTGTGCTTACTGCTGTTTCTTCCATATGCCGGTAATGGGCTGAAAACGCCTGTTTTGGGACTCTGCAGAGAAAGTGTTTGCAGACTGCTGAATCCACACACGGGTTTAACTCTGGAAGTTGAGTGCACACATTGACAACCGTTCTGTTAGATAGCTGCGTTTTGGATTTAGAAGCAGATATTTCCCTGTGCTTACTGCTGTTTCTTCCATATGCCGGTAATGGGCTGAAAACGCCTGTTTTGGGACTCTGCAGAGAAAGTGTTTGCAGACTGCTGAATCCACACACGGGTTTAACTCTGGAAGTTGAGTGCACACATTGACAACCGTTCTGTTAGATAGCTGCGTTTTGGATTTAGAAGCAGATATTTCCCTGTGCTTACTGCTGTTTCTTCCATATGCCGGTAATGGGCTGAAAACGCCTGTTTTGGGACTCTGCAGAGAAAGTGTTTGCAGACTGCTGAATCCTCACACGGGTTTAACTCTGGAAGTTGAGTGCACACATTGACAACCGTTCTGTTAGATAGCTGCGTTTTGGATTTAGAAGCAGATATTTCCCTGGGCTTACTGCTGTTTCTTCCATATGCCGGTAATGGGCTGAAAACGCCTGTTTTGGGACTCTGCAGAGAAAGTGTTTGCAGACTGCTGAATCCACACACGGGTTTAACTCTGGAAGTTGAGTGCACACATTGACAACCGTTCTGTTAGATAGCTGCGTTTTGGATTTAGAAGCAGATATTTCCCTGTGCTTACTGTTGTTTCTTCCATATGCCGGTAATGGGCTGAAAACGCCTGTTTTGGGACTCTGCAGAGAAAGTGTTTGCAGACTGCTGAATCCACACACGGGTTTAACTCTGGAAGTTGAGTGCACACATTGACAACCATTCTGTTAGATAGCTGCGTTTTGGATTTAGAAGCAGATATATCCCTGGGCTTACTGCTGTTTCTTCCATATGCCGGTAATGGGCTGAAAACGCCTGTTTTGGGACTCTGCAGAGAAAGTGTTTGCAGACTGCTGAATCCACACACGGGTTTAACTCTGGAAGTTGAGTGCACACATTGACAACCGTTCTGTTAGATAGCTGCGTTTTGGATTTAGAAGCAGATATTTCCCTGTGCTTACTTCTGTTTCTTCCATATGCCGGTAATGGGTTGAAAACGCCTGTTTTGGGACTCTGCAGAGAAAGTGTTTGCAGACTGCTGAATCCACACACGGGTTTAACTCTGGAAGTTGAGTGCACACATTGACAACCATTCTGTTAGATAGCTGCGTTTTGGATTTAGAAGCAGATATATCCCTGGTCTTACTGCTGTTTCTTCCATATGCCGGTAATGGGCTGAAAACGCCTGTTTTGGGACTCTGCAGAGAAAGTGTTTGCAGACTGCTGAATCCACACACGGGTTTAACTCTGGAAGTTGAGTGCACACATTGACAACCATTCTGTTATAAAGCTGCGTTTTGGATTTAGAATCAGATATTTCCCTGTGCTTACTGCTGTTTCTTCCATTTGCCGGTAATGGGCTGAAAACGCCTGTTTTGGGACTCTGCAGAGAAGGTGTTTGCAGACTGCTGAATCCACACACGGGTTTAACTCTGGAAGTTGAGTGCACACATTGACAACCGTTCTGTTAGATAGCTGCGTTTTGGATTTAGAAGCAGATATTTCCCTGTGCTTACTGCTGTTTCTTCCATATGCCGGTAATGGGCTGAAAACGCCTGTTTTGGGACTCTGCAGAGAAAGTGTTTGCAGACTGCTGAATCCACACACGGGTTTAACTCTGGAAGTTGAGTGCACACATTGACAACCGTTCTGTTAGATAGCTGCGTTTTGGATTTAGAAGCAGATATTTCCCTGGGCTTACTGCTGTTTCTTCCATATGCCGGTAATGGGCTGAAAACGCCTGTTTTGGGACTCTGCAGAGAAAGTGTTTGCAGACTGCTGAATCCTCACACGGTTTTAACTCTGGAAGTTGAGTGCACACATTGACAACCGTTCTGTTAGATAGCTGCGTTTTGGATTTAGAAGCAGATATTTCCCTGGGCTTACTGCTGTTTCTTCCATATGCCGGTAATGGGCTGAAAACGCCTGTTTTGGGACTCTGCAGAGAAAGTGTTTGCAGACTGCTGAATCCACACACGGGTTTAACTCTGGAAGTTCAGTGCACACATTGACAACCGTTCTGTTAGATAGCTGCGTTTTGGATTTAGAAGCAGATATTTCCCTGTGCTTACTGCTGTTTCTTCCATATGCTGGTAATGAGCTGAAAACGCCTGTTTTGGGACTCTGCAGAGAAAGTGTTTGCAGACTGCTGAATCCACACACGGGTTTAACTCTGGAAGTTGAGTGCACACATTGACAACCGTTCTGTTAGATAGCTGCGTTTTGGATTTAGAAGCAGATATTTCCCTGTGCTTACTGCTGTTTCTTCCATATGCCGGTAATGGGCTGAAAACGCCTGTTTGGGGACTCTGCAGAGAAAGTGTTTGCAGACTGCTGAATCCTCACACGGGTTTAACTCTGGAAGTTGAGTGCACACATTGACAACCGTTCTGTTAGATAGCTGCGTTTTGGATTTAGAAGCAGATATTTCCCTGTGCTTACTGCTGTTTCTTCCATATGCCGGTAATGGGCTGAAAACGCCTGTTTTGGGGCTCTGCAGAGAAAGTGTTTGCAGACTGCTGAATCCACACACGGGTTTAACTCTGGAAGTTGAGTGCACACATTGACAACCGCTCTGTTAGATAGCTGCGTTTTGGATTTAGAAGCAGATATTTCCCTGTGCTTACTGCTGTTTCTTCCATATGCCGGTAATGGGCTGAAAACGCCTGTTTTGGGACTCTGCAGAGAAAGTGTTTGCAGACTGCTGAATCCTCACACGGGTTTAACTCTGGAAGTTGAGTGCACACATTGACAACCGTTCTGTTAGATAGCTGCGTTTTGGATTTAGAAGCAGATATTTCCCTGTGCTTACTGCTGTTTCTTCCATATGCCGGTAATGGGCTGAAAACGCCTGTTTTGGGACTCTGCAGAGAAAGTGTTTGCAGACTGCTGAATCCACACACGGGTTTAACTCTGGAAGTTGAGTGCACACATTGACAACCGTTCTGTTAGATAGCTGCGTTTTGGATTTAGAAGCAGATATTTCCCTGTGCTTACTGCTGTTTCTTCCATATGCCGGTAATGGGCTGAAAACGCCTGTTTTGGGACTCTGCAGAGAAAGTGTTTGCAGACTGCTGAATCCACACACGGGTTTAACTCTGGAAGTTGAGTGCACACATTGACAACCGTTCTGTTAGATAGCTGCGTTTTGGATTTAGAAGCAGATATTTCCCTGTGCTTACTGCTGTTTCTTCCATATGCCGGTAATGTGCTGAAAACGCCTGTTTTGGGACTCTGCAGAGAAAGTGTTTGCAGACTGCTGAATCCACACACGGGTTTAACTCTGGAAGTTGAGTGCACACATTGACAACTGTTCTGTTAGATAGCTGCGTTTTGGATTTAGAAGCAGATATTTCCCTTTGCTTACTGCTGTTTCTTCCATATGCCGGTAATGGGCTGAAAACGCCTGTTTTGGGACTCTGCAGAGAAAGTGTTTGCAGACTGCTGAATCCACACACGGGTTTAACTCTGGAAGTTGAGTGCACACATTGACAACCGTTCTGTTAGATAGCTGCGTTTTGGATTTAGAAGCAGATATTTCCCTGTGCTTACTGCTGTTTCTTCCATATGCCGGTAATGGGCTGAAAACGCCTGTTTTGGGACTCTGCAGAGAAAGTGTTTGCAGACTGCTGAATCCACACACGGGTTTAACTCTGGAAGTTGAGTGCACACATTGACAACCATTCTGTTAGATAGCTGCGTTTTGGATTTAGAAGCAGATATATCCCTGGGCTTACTGCTGTTTCTTCCATATGCCGGTAATGGGCTGAAAACGCCTGTTTTGGGACTCTGCAGAGAAAGTGTTTGCAGACTGCTGAATCCACACACGGGTTTAACTCTGGAAGTTGAGTGCACACATTGACAACCGTTCTGTTAGATAGCTGCGTTTTGGATTTAGAAGCAGATATTTCCCTGTGCTTACTTCTGTTTCTTCCATATGCCGGTAATGGGTTGAAAACGCCTGTTTTGGGACTCTGCAGAGAAAGTGTTTGCAGACTGCTGAATCCACACACGGGTTTAACTCTGGAAGTTGAGTGCACACATTGACAACCATTCTGTTAGATAGCTGCGTTTTGGATTTAGAAGCAGATATATCCCTGGTCTTACTGCTGTTTCTTCCATATGCCGGTAATGGGCTGAAAACGCCTGTTTTGGGACTCTGCAGAGAAAGTGTTTGCAGACTGCTGAATCCACACACGGGTTTAACTCTGGAAGTTGAGTGCACACATTGACAACCATTCTGTTATAAAGCTGCGTTTTGGATTTAGAATCAGATATTTCCCTGTGCTTACTGCTGTTTCTTCCATTTGCCGGTAATGGGCTGAAAACGCCTGTTTTGGGACTCTGCAGAGAAGGTGTTTGCAGACTGCTGAATCCACACACGGGTTTAACTCTGGAAGTTGAGTGCACACATTGACAACCGTTCTGTTAGATAGCTGCGTTTTGGATTTAGAAGCAGATATTTCCCTGTGCTTACTGCTGTTTCTTCCATATGCCGGTAATGGGCTGAAAACGCCTGTTTTGGGACTCTGCAGAGAAAGTGTTTGCAGACTGCTGAATCCACACACGGGTTTAACTCTGGAAGTTGAGTGCACACATTGACAACCGTTCTGTTAGATAGCTGCGTTTTGGATTTAGAAGCAGATATTTCCCTGTGCTTACTGCTGTTTCTTCCATATGCCGGTAATGGGCTGAAAACGCCTGTTTTGGGACTCTGCAGAGAAAGTGTTTGCAGACTGCTGAATCCACACACGGGTTTAACTCTGGAAGTTGAGTGCACACATTGACAACCGTTCTGTTAGATAGCTGCGTTTTGGATTTAGAAGCAGATATTTCCCTGGGCTTACTGCTGTTTCTTCCATATGCCGGTAAAGGGCTGAAAACGCCTGTTTTGGGACTCTGCAGAGAAAGTGTTTGCAGACTGCTGAATCCACACACGGGTTTAACTCTGGAAGTTGAGTGCACACATTGACAACCGTTCTGTTAGATAGCTGCGTTTTGGATTTAGAAGCAGATATTTCCCTGTGCTTACTTCTGTTTCTTCCATATGCCGGTAATGGGTTGAAAACGCCTGTTTTGGGACTCTGCAGAGAAAGTGTTTGCAGACTGCTGAATCCACACACGGGTTTAACTCTGGAAGTTGAGTGCACACATTGACAACCATTCTGTTAGATAGCTGCGTTTTGGATTTAGAAGCAGATATATCCCTGGTCTTACTGCTGTTTCTTCCATATGCCGGTAATGGGCTGAAAACGCCTGTTTTGGGACTCTGCAGAGAAAGTGTTTGCAGACTGCTGAATCCACACACGGGTTTAACTCTGGAAGTTGAGTGCACACATTGACAACCATTCTGTTAGAAAGCTGCGTTTTGGATTTAGAATCAGATATTTCCCTGTGCTTACTGCTGTTTCTTCCATATGCCGGTAATGGGCTGAAAACGCCTGTTTTGGGACTCTGTAGAGAAGGTGTTTGCAGACTGCTGAATCCACACACGGGTTTAACTCTGGAAGTTGAGTGCACACATTGACAACCGTTCTGTTAGATAGCTGCGTTTTGGATTTAGAAGCAGATATTTCCCTGTGCTTACTGCTGTTTCTTCCATATGCCGGTAATGGGCTGAAAACGCCTGTTTTCGGGCGCTGCAGAGAAAGTGTTTGCAGACTGCTGAATCCACACACGGGTTTAACTCTGGAAGTTGAGTGCACACATTGACAACCGTTCTGTTAGATAGCTGCGTTTTGGATTTAGAAGCAGATATTTCCCTGGGCTTACTGCTGTTTCTTCCATATGCCGGTAATGGGCTGAAAACGCCTGTTTTGGGACTCTGCAGAGAAAGTGTTTGCAGACTGCTGAATCCTCACACGGGTTTAACTCTGGAAGTTGAGTGCACACATTGACAACCGTTCTGTTAGATAGCTGCGTTTTGGATTTAGAAGCAGATATTTCCCTGGGCTTACTGCTGTTTCTTCCATATGCCGGTAATGGGCTGAAAACGCCTGTTTTGGGACTCTGCAGAGAAAGTGTTTGCAGACTGCTGAATCCACACACGGGTTTAACTCTGGAAGTTGAGTGCACACATTGACAACCGTTCTGTTAGATAGCTGCGTTTTGGATTTAGAAGCAGATATTTCCCTGTGCTTACTGCTGTTTCTTCCATATGCCGGTAATGGGCTGAAAACGCCTGTTTTGGGACTCTGCAGAGAAAGTGTTTGCAGACTGCTGAATCCACACACGGGTTTAACTCTGGAAGTTGAGTGCACACATTGACAACCATTCTGTTAGATAGCTGCGTTTTGGATTTAGAAGCAGATATATCCCTGGGCTTACTGCTGTTTCTTCCATATGCCGGTAATGGGCTGAAAACGCCTGTTTTGGGACTCTGCAGAGAAAGTGTTTGCAGACTGCTGAATCCACACACGGGTTTAACTCTGGAAGTTGAGTGCACACATTGACAACCGTTCTGTTAGATAGCTGCGTTTTGGATTTAGAAGCAGATATTTCCCTGTGCTTACTTCTGTTTCTTCCATATGCCGGTAATGGGTTGAAAACGCCTGTTTTGGGACTCTGCAGAGAAAGTGTTTGCAGACTGCTGAATCCACACACGGGTTTAACTCTGGAAGTTGAGTGCACACATTGACAACCATTCTGTTAGATAGCTGCGTTTTGGATTTAGAAGCAGATATATCCCTGGTCTTACTGCTGTTTCTTCCATATGCCGGTAATGGGCTGAAAACGCCTGTTTTGGGACTCTGCAGAGAAAGTGTTTGCAGACTGCTGAATCCACACACGGGTTTAACTCTGGAAGTTGAGTGCACACATTGACAACCATTCTGTTATAAAGCTGCGTTTTGGATTTAGAATCAGATATTTCCCTGTGCTTACTGCTGTTTCTTCCATTTGCCGGTAATGGGCTGAAAACGCCTGTTTTGGGACTCTGCAGAGAAGGTGTTTGCAGACTGCTGAATCCACACACGGGTTTAACTCTGGAAGTTGAGTGCACACATTGACAACCGTTCTGTTAGATAGCTGCGTTTTGGATTTAGAAGCAGATATTTCCCTGTGCTTACTGCTGTTTCTTCCATATGCCGGTAATGGGCTGAAAACGCCTGTTTTGGGACTCTGCAGAGAAAGTGTTTGCAGACTGCTGAATCCACACACGGGTTTAACTCTGGAAGTTGAGTGCACACATTGACAACCGTTCTGTTAGATAGCTGCGTTTTGGATTTAGAAGCAGATATTTCCCTGTGCTTACTGCTGTTTCTTCCATATGCCGGTAATGGGCTGAAAACGCCTGTTTTGGGACTCTGCAGAGAAAGTGTTTGCAGACTGCTGAATCCACACACGGGTTTAACTCTGGAAGTTGAGTGCACACATTGACAACCGTTCTGTTAGATAGCTGCGTTTTGGATTTAGAAGCAGATATTTCCCTGTGCTTACTGCTGTTTCTTCCATATGCCGGTAATGGGCTGAAAACGCCTGTTTTGGGACTCTGCAGAGAAAGTGTTTGCAGACTGCTGAATCCTCACACGGGTTTAACTCTGGAAGTTGAGTGCACACATTGACAACCGTTCTGTTAGATAGCTGCGTTTTGGATTTAGAAGCAGATATTTCCCTGGGCTTACTGCTGTTTCTTCCATATGCCGGTAATGGGCTGAAAACGCCTGTTTTGGGACTCTGCAGAGAAAGTGTTTGCAGACTGCTGAATCCACACACGGGTTTAACTCTGGAAGTTGAGTGCACACATTGACAACCGTTCTGTTAGATAGCTGCGTTTTGGATTTAGAAGCAGATATTTCCCTGTGCTTACTGCTGTTTCTTCCATATGCCGGTAATGGGCTGAAAACGCCTGTTTTGGGACTCTGCAGAGAAAGTGTTTGCAGACTGCTGAATCCACACACGGGTTTAACTCTGGAAGTTGAGTGCACACATTGACAACCATTCTGTTAGATAGCTGCGTTTTGGATTTAGAAGCAGATATATCCCTGGGCTTACTGCTGTTTCTTCCATATGCCGGTAATGGGCTGAAAACGCCTGTTTTGGGACTCTGCAGAGAAAGTGTTTGCAGACTGCTGAATCCACACACGGGTTTAACTCTGGAAGTTGAGTGCACACATTGACAACCGTTCTGTTAGATAGCTGCGTTTTGGATTTAGAAGCAGATATTTCCCTGTGCTTACTTCTGTTTCTTCCATATGCCGGTAATGGGTTGAAAACGCCTGTTTTGGGACTCTGCAGAGAAAGTGTTTGCAGACTGCTGAATCCACACACGGGTTTAACTCTGGAAGTTGAGTGCACACATTGACAACCATTCTGTTAGATAGCTGCGTTTTGGATTTAGAAGCAGATATATCCCTGGTCTTACTGCTGTTTCTTCCATATGCCGGTAATGGGCTGAAAACGCCTGTTTTGGGACTCTGCAGAGAAAGTGTTTGCAGACTGCTGAATCCACACACGGGTTTAACTCTGGAAGTTGAGTGCACACATTGACAACCATTCTGTTATAAAGCTGCGTTTTGGATTTAGAATCAGATATTTCCCTGTGCTTACTGCTGTTTCTTCCATTTGCCGGTAATGGGCTGAAAACGCCTGTTTTGGGACTCTGCAGAGAAGGTGTTTGCAGACTGCTGAATCCACACACGGGTTTAACTCTGGAAGTTGAGTGCACACATTGACAACCGTTCTGTTAGATAGCTGCGTTTTGGATTTAGAAGCAGATATTTCCCTGTGCTTACTGCTGTTTCTTCCATATGCCGGTAATGGGCTGAAAACGCCTGTTTTGGGACTCTGCAGAGAAAGTGTTTGCAGACTGCTGAATCCACACACGGGTTTAACTCTGGAAGTTGAGTGCACACATTGACAACCGTTCTGTTAGATAGCTGCGTTTTGGATTTAGAAGCAGATATTTCCCTGGGCTTACTGCTGTTTCTTCCATATGCCGGTAATGGGCTGAAAACGCCTGTTTTGGGACTCTGCAGAGAAAGTGTTTGCAGACTGCTGAATCCTCACACGGTTTTAACTCTGGAAGTTGAGTGCACACATTGACAACCGTTCTGTTAGATAGCTGCGTTTTGGATTTAGAAGCAGATATTTCCCTGGGCTTACTGCTGTTTCTTCCATATGCCGTTAATGGGCTGAAAACGCCTGTTTTGGGACTCTGCAGAGAAAGTGTTTGCAGACTGCTGAATCCACACACGGGTTTAACTCTGGAAGTTCAGTGCACACATTGACAACCGTTCTGTTAGATAGCTGCGTTTTGGATTTAGAAGCAGATATTTCCCTGTGCTTACTGCTGTTTCTTCCATATGCTGGTAATGAGCTGAAAACGCCTGTTTTGGGACTCTGCAGAGAAAGTGTTTGCAGACTGCTGAATCCACACACGGGTTTAACTCTGGAAGTTGAGTGCACACATTGACAACCGTTCTGTTAGATAGCTGCGTTTTGGATTTAGAAGCAGATATTTCCCTGTGCTTACTGCTGTTTCTTCCATATGCCGGTAATGGGCTGAAAACGCCTGTTTGGGGACTCTGCAGAGAAAGTGTTTGCAGACTGCTGAATCCTCACACGGGTTTAACTCTGGAAGTTGAGTGCACACATTGACAACCGTTCTGTTAGATAGCTGCGTTTTGGATTTAGAAGCAGATATTTCCCTGTGCTTACTGCTGTTTCTTCCATATGCCGGTAATGGGCTGAAAACGCCTGTTTTGGGGCTCTGCAGAGAAAGTGTTTGCAGACTGCTGAATCCACACACGGGTTTAACTCTGGAAGTTGAGTGCACACATTGACAACCGCTCTGTTAGATAGCTGCGTTTTGGATTTAGAAGCAGATATTTCCCTGTGCTTACTGCTGTTTCTTCCATATGCCGGTAATGGGCTGAAAACGCCTGTTTTGGGACTCTGCAGAGAAAGTGTTTGCAGACTGCTGAATCCTCACACGGGTTTAACTCTGGAAGTTGAGTGCACACATTGACAACCGTTCTGTTAGATAGCTGCGTTTTGGATTTAGAAGCAGATATTTCCCTGTGCTTACTGCTGTTTCTTCCATATGCCGGTAATGGGCTGAAAACGCCTGTTTTGGGACTCTGCAGAGAAAGTGTTTGCAGACTGCTGAATCCACACACGGGTTTAACTCTGGAAGTTGAGTGCACACATTGACAACCGTTCTGTTAGATAGCTGCGTTTTGGATTTAGAAGCAGATATTTCCCTGTGCTTACTGCTGTTTCTTCCATATGCCGGTAATGGGCTGAAAACGCCTGTTTTGGGACTCTGCAGAGAAAGTGTTTGCAGACTGCTGAATCCACACACGGGTTTAACTCTGGAAGTTGAGTGCACACATTGACAACCGTTCTGTTAGATAGCTGCGTTTTGGATTTAGAAGCAGATATTTCCCTGTGCTTACTGCTGTTTCTTCCATATGCCGGTAATGTGCTGAAAACGCCTGTTTTGGGACTCTGCAGAGAAAGTGTTTGCAGACTGCTGAATCCACACACGGGTTTAACTCTGGAAGTTGAGTGCACACATTGACAACTGTTCTGTTAGATAGCTGCGTTTTGGATTTAGAAGCAGATATTTCCCTGGGCTTACTGCTGTTTCTTCCATATGCCGGTAATGGGCTGAAAACGCCTGTTTTGGGACTCTGCAGAGAAAGTGTTTGCAGACTGCTGAATCCACACACGGGTTTAACTCTGGAAGTTGAGTGCACACATTGACAACCGTTCTGTTAGATAGCTGCGTTTTGGATTTAGAAGCAGATATTTCCCTGTGCTTACTGCTGTTTCTTCCATATGCCGGTAATGGGCTGAAAACGCCTGTTTTGGGACTCTGCAGAGAAAGTGTTTGCAGACTGCTGAATCCACACACGGGTTTAACTCTGGAAGTTGAGTGCACACATTGACAACCATTCTGTTAGATAGCTGCGTTTTGGATTTAGAAGCAGATATATCCCTGGGCTTACTGCTGTTTCTTCCATATGCCGGTAATGGGCTGAAAACGCCTGTTTTGGGACTCTGCAGAGAAAGTGTTTGCAGACTGCTGAATCCACACACGGGTTTAACTCTGGAAGTTGAGTGCACACATTGACAACCGTTCTGTTAGATAGCTGCGTTTTGGATTTAGAAGCAGATATTTCCCTGTGCTTACTTCTGTTTCTTCCATATGCCGGTAATGGGTTGAAAACGCCTGTTTTGGGACTCTGCAGAGAAAGTGTTTGCAGACTGCTGAATCCACACACGGGTTTAACTCTGGAAGTTGAGTGCACACATTGACAACCATTCTGTTAGATAGCTGCGTTTTGGATTTAGAAGCAGATATATCCCTGGTCTTACTGCTGTTTCTTCCATATGCCGGTAATGGGCTGAAAACGCCTGTTTTGGGACTCTGCAGAGAAAGTGTTTGCAGACTGCTGAATCCACACACGGGTTTAACTCTGGAAGTTGAGTGCACACATTGACAACCATTCTGTTATAAAGCTGCGTTTTGGATTTAGAATCAGATATTTCCCTGTGCTTACTGCTGTTTCTTCCATTTGCCGGTAATGGGCTGAAAACGCCTGTTTTGGGACTCTGCAGAGAAGGTGTTTGCAGACTGCTGAATCCACACACGGGTTTAACTCTGGAAGTTGAGTGCACACATTGACAACCGTTCTGTTAGATAGCTGCGTTTTGGATTTAGAAGCAGATATTTCCCTGTGCTTACTGCTGTTTCTTCCATATGCCGGTAATGGGCTGAAAACGCCTGTTTTGGGACTCTGCAGAGAAAGTGTTTGCAGACTGCTGAATCCACACACGGGTTTAACTCTGGAAGTTGAGTGCACACATTGACAACCGTTCTGTTAGATAGCTGCGTTTTGGATTTAGAAGCAGATATTTCCCTGTGCTTACTGCTGTTTCTTCCATATGCCGGTAATGGGCTGAAAACGCCTGTTTTGGGACTCTGCAGAGAAAGTGTTTGCAGACTGCTGAATCCACACACGGGTTTAACTCTGGAAGTTGAGTGCACACATTGACAACCGTTCTGTTAGATAGCTGCGTTTTGGATTTAGAAGCAGATATTTCCCTGTGCTTACTGCTGTTTCTTCCATATGCCGGTAATGGGCTGAAAACGCCTGTTTTGGGACTCTGCAGAGAAAGTGTTTGCAGACTGCTGAATCCTCACACGGGTTTAACTCTGGAAGTTGAGTGCACACATTGACAACCGTTCTGTTAGATAGCTGCGTTTTGGATTTAGAAGCAGATATTTCCCTGGGCTTACTGCTGTTTCTTCCATATGCCGGTAATGGGCTGAAAACGCCTGTTTTGGGACTCTGCAGAGAAAGTGTTTGCAGACTGCTGAATCCACACACGGGTTTAACTCTGGAAGTTGAGTGCACACATTGACAACCGTTCTGTTAGATAGCTGCGTTTTGGATTTAGAAGCAGATATTTCCCTGTGCTTACTGCTGTTTCTTCCATATGCCGGTAATGGGCTGAAAACGCCTGTTTTGGGACTCTGCAGAGAAAGTGTTTGCAGACTGCTGAATCCACACACGGGTTTAACTCTGGAAGTTGAGTGCACACATTGACAACCATTCTGTTAGATAGCTGCGTTTTGGATTTAGAAGCAGATATATCCCTGGGCTTACTGCTGTTTCTTCCATATGCCGGTAATGGGCTGAAAACGCCTGTTTTGGGACTCTGCAGAGAAAGTGTTTGCAGACTGCTGAATCCACACACGGGTTTAACTCTGGAAGTTGAGTGCACACATTGACAACCGTTCTGTTAGATAGCTGCGTTTTGGATTTAGAAGCAGATATTTCCCTGTGCTTACTTCTGTTTCTTCCATATGCCGGTAATGGGTTGAAAACGCCTGTTTTGGGACTCTGCAGAGAAAGTGTTTGCAGACTGCTGAATCCACACACGGGTTTAACTCTGGAAGTTGAGTGCACACATTGACAACCATTCTGTTAGATAGCTGCGTTTTGGATTTAGAAGCAGATATATCCCTGGTCTTACTGCTGTTTCTTCCATATGCCGGTAATGGGCTGAAAACGCCTGTTTTGGGACTCTGCAGAGAAAGTGTTTGCAGACTGCTGAATCCACACACGGGTTTAACTCTGGAAGTTGAGTGCACACATTGACAACCATTCTGTTATAAAGCTGCGTTTTGGATTTAGAATCAGATATTTCCCTGTGCTTACTGCTGTTTCTTCCATTTGCCGGTAATGGGCTGAAAACGCCTGTTTTGGGACTCTGCAGAGAAGGTGTTTGCAGACTGCTGAATCCACACACGGGTTTAACTCTGGAAGTTGAGTGCACACATTGACAACCGTTCTGTTAGATAGCTGCGTTTTGGATTTAGAAGCAGATATTTCCCTGTGCTTACTGCTGTTTCTTCCATATGCCGGTAATGGGCTGAAAACGCCTGTTTTGGGACTCTGCAGAGAAAGTGTTTGCAGACTGCTGAATCCACACACGGGTTTAACTCTGGAAGTTGAGTGCACACATTGACAACCGTTCTGTTAGATAGCTGCGTTTTGGATTTAGAAGCAGATATTTCCCTGGGCTTACTGCTGTTTCTTCCATATGCCGGTAATGGGCTGAAAACGCCTGTTTTGGGACTCTGCAGAGAAAGTGTTTGCAGACTGCTGAATCCTCACACGGTTTTAACTCTGGAAGTTGAGTGCACACATTGACAACCGTTCTGTTAGATAGCTGCGTTTTGGATTTAGAAGCAGATATTTCCCTGGGCTTACTGCTGTTTCTTCCATATGCCGGTAATGGGCTGAAAACGCCTGTTTTGGGACTCTGCAGAGAAAGTGTTTGCAGACTGCTGAATCCACACACGGGTTTAACTCTGGAAGTTCAGTGCACACATTGACAACCGTTCTGTTAGATAGCTGCGTTTTGGATTTAGAAGCAGATATTTCCCTGTGCTTACTGCTGTTTCTTCCATATGCTGGTAATGAGCTGAAAACGCCTGTTTTGGGACTCTGCAGAGAAAGTGTTTGCAGACTGCTGAATCCACACACGGGTTTAACTCTGGAAGTTGAGTGCACACATTGACAACCGTTCTGTTAGATAGCTGCGTTTTGGATTTAGAAGCAGATATTTCCCTGTGCTTACTGCTGTTTCTTCCATATGCCGGTAATGGGCTGAAAACGCCTGTTTGGGGACTCTGCAGAGAAAGTGTTTGCAGACTGCTGAATCCTCACACGGGTTTAACTCTGGAAGTTGAGTGCACACATTGACAACCGTTCTGTTAGATAGCTGCGTTTTGGATTTAGAAGCAGATATTTCCCTGTGCTTACTGCTGTTTCTTCCATATGCCGGTAATGGGCTGAAAACGCCTGTTTTGGGGCTCTGCAGAGAAAGTGTTTGCAGACTGCTGAATCCACACACGGGTTTAACTCTGGAAGTTGAGTGCACACATTGACAACCGCTCTGTTAGATAGCTGCGTTTTGGATTTAGAAGCAGATATTTCCCTGTGCTTACTGCTGTTTCTTCCATATGCCGGTAATGGGCTGAAAACGCCTGTTTTGGGACTCTGCAGAGAAAGTGTTTGCAGACTGCTGAATCCTCACACGGGTTTAACTCTGGAAGTTGAGTGCACACATTGACAACCGTTCTGTTAGATAGCTGCGTTTTGGATTTAGAAGCAGATATTTCCCTGTGCTTACTGCTGTTTCTTCCATATGCCGGTAATGGGCTGAAAACGCCTGTTTTGGGACTCTGCAGAGAAAGTGTTTGCAGACTGCTGAATCCACACACGGGTTTAACTCTGGAAGTTGAGTGCACACATTGACAACCGTTCTGTTAGATAGCTGCGTTTTGGATTTAGAAGCAGATATTTCCCTGTGCTTACTGCTGTTTCTTCCATATGCCGGTAATGGGCTGAAAACGCCTGTTTTGGGACTCTGCAGAGAAAGTGTTTGCAGACTGCTGAATCCACACACGGGTTTAACTCTGGAAGTTGAGTGCACACATTGACAACCGTTCTGTTAGATAGCTGCGTTTTGGATTTAGAAGCAGATATTTCCCTGGGCTTACTGCTGTTTCTTCCATATGCCGGTAATGTGCTGAAAACGCCTGTTTTGGGACTCTGCAGAGAAAGTGTTTGCAGACTGCTGAATCCACACACGGGTTTAACTCTGGAAGTTGAGTGCACACATTGACAACTGTTCTGTTAGATAGCTGCGTTTTGGATTTAGAAGCAGATATTTCCCTGGGCTTACTGCTGTTTCTTCCATATGCCAGTAATGGGCTGAAAAAGCCTGTTTTGGGACTCTGCAGAGAAAGTGTTTGCAGACTGCTGAATCCACACACGGGTTTAACTCTGGAAGTTGAGTGCACACATTGACAACCGTTCTGTTAGAGAGCTGCGTTTTGGATTTAGAAGCAGATATTTCCCTGTTCTTACTGCTGTTTCTTCCATATGCCGGTAATGGACTGAAAACGCCTGTTTTGGGACTCTGCAGAGAAAGTGTTTGCAGACTGCTGAATCCACACACGGGTTTAACTCTGGAAGTTGAGTGCACACATTGACAACCATTCTGTTAGATAGCTGCGTTTGGATTTAGAAGCAGATATATCCCTGGGCTTACTGCTGTTTCTTCCATATGCCGGTAATGGGCTGAAAACGCCTGTTTTGGGACTCTGCAGAGAAAGTGTTTGCAGACTGCTGAATCCACACACGAGTTTAACTCTGGAAGTTGAGTGCACACATTGACAACCATTCTGTTAGATAGCTGCGTTTTGGATTTAGAAGCAGATATTTCCCTGTGCTTACTGCTGTTTCTTCCATATGCCGGTAATGGGCTGAAAACGCCTGTTTTGGGACTCTGCAGAGAAAGTGTTTGCAGACTGCTGAATCCACACACGGGTTTAACTCTGGAAGTTGAGTGCACACATTGACAACCGTTCTGTTAGATAGCTGCGTTTTGGATTTAGAAGCAGATATTTCCCTGTGCTTACTGCTGTTTCTTCCATATGCCGGTAATGGGCTGAAAACGCCTGTTTTGGGACTCTGCAGAGAAAGTGTTTGCAGACTGCTGAATCCACACACGGGTTTAACTCTGGAAGTTGAGTGCACACATTGACAACCGTTCTGTTAGATAGCTGCGTTTTGGATTTAGAAGCAGATATTTCCCTGGGCTTACTGCTGTTTCTTCCATATGCCGGTAATGGGCTGAAAACGCCTGTTTTGGGACTCTGCAGAGAAAGTGTTTGCAGACTGCTGAATCCACACACGGGTTTAACTCTGGAAGTTGAGTGCACACATTGACAACCGTTCTGTTATATAGCTGCGTTTTGGATTTAGAAGCAGATATTTCCCTGTGCTTACTTCTGTTTCTTCCATATGCCGGTAATGGGTTGAAAACGCCTGTTTTGGGACTCTGCAGAGAAAGTGTTTGCAGACTGCTGAATCCACACACGGGTTTAACTCTGGAAGTTGAGTGCACACATTGACAACCATTCTGTTAGATAGCTGCGTTTTGGATTTAGAAGCAGATATATCCCTGGTCTTACTGCTGTTTCTTCCATATGCCGGTAATGGGCTGAAAACGCCTGTTTTGGGACTCTGCAGAGAAAGTGTTTGCAGACTGCTGAATCCACACACGGGATTAACTCTGGAAGTTGAGTGCACACATTGACAACCATTCTGTTAGAAAGCTGCGTTTTGGATTTAGAAGCAGATATTTCCCTGTGCTTACTGCTGTTTCTTCCATATGCCGGTAATGGGCTGAAAACGCCTGTTTTGGGACTCTGCAGAGAAGGTGTTTGCAGACTGCTGAATCCACACACGGGTTTAACTCTGGAAGTTGAGTGCACACATTGACAACCGTTCTGTTAGATAGCTGAGTTTTGGATTTAGAAGCAGATATTTCCCTGTGCTTACTGCTGTTTCTTCCATATGCCGGTAATGGGCTGAAAACGCCTGTTTTCGGACTCTGCAGAGAAAGTGTTTGCAGACTGCTGAATCCACACACGGGTTTAACTCTGGAAGTTGAGTGCACACATTGACAACCGTTCTGTTAGATAGCTGCGTTTTGGATTTAGAAGCAGATATTTCCCTGGGCTTACTGCTGTTTCTTCCATATGCCGGTAATGGGCTGAAAACGCCTGTTTTGGGACTCTGCAGAGAAAGTGTTTGCAGACTGCTGAATCCTCACACGGGTTTAACTCTGGAAGTTGAGTGCACACATTGACAACCGTTCTGTTAGATAGCTGCGTTTTGGATTTAGAAGCAGATATTTCCCTGTGCTTACTGCTGTTTCTTCCATATGCCGGTAATGGGCTGAAAACGCCTGTTTTGGGACTCTGCAGAGAAAGTGTTTGCAGACTGCTGAATCCACACACGGGTTTAACTCTGGAAGTTGAGTGCACACATTGACAACCGTTCTGTTAGATAGCTGCGTTTTGGATTTAGAAGCAGATATTTCCCTGTGCTTACTGCTGTTTCTTCCATATGCCGGTAATGGGCTGAAAACGCCTGTTTTGGGACTCTGCAGAGAAAGTGTTTGCAGACTGCTGAATCCACACACGGGTTTAACTCTGGAAGTTGAGTGCACACATTGACAACCATTCTGTTAGATAGCTGCGTTTTGGATTTAGAAGCAGATATATCCCTGGGCTTACTGCTGTTTCTTCCATATGCCGGTAATGGGCTGAAAACGCCTGTTTTGGGACTCTGCAGAGAAAGTGTTTGCAGACTGCTGAATCCACACACGGGTTTAACTCTGGAAGTTGAGTGCACACATTGACAACCGTTCTGTTAGATAGCTGCGTTTTGGATTTAGAAGCAGATATTTCCCTGTGCTTACTTCTGTTTCTTCCATATGCCGGTAATGGGTTGAAAACGCCTGTTTTGGGACTCTGCAGAGAAAGTGTTTGCAGACTGCTGAATCCACACACGGGTTTAACTCTGGAAGTTGAGTGCACACATTGACAACCATTCTGTTAGATAGCTGCGTTTTGGATTTAGAAGCAGATATATCCCTGGTCTTACTGCTGTTTCTTCCATATGCCGGTAATGGGCTGAAAACGCCTGTTTTGGGACTCTGCAGAGAAAGTGTTTGCAGACTGCTGAATCCACACACGGGTTTAACTCTGGAAGTTGAGTGCACACATTGACAACCATTCTGTTATAAAGCTGCGTTTTGGATTTAGAATCAGATATTTCCCTGTGCTTACTGCTGTTTCTTCCATTTGCCGGTAATGGGCTGAAAACGCCTGTTTTGGGACTCTGCAGAGAAGGTGTTTGCAGACTGCTGAATCCACACACGGGTTTAACTCTGGAAGTTGAGTGCACACATTGACAACCGTTCTGTTAGATATCTGCGTTTTGGATTTAGAAGCAGATATTTCCCTGTGCTTACTGCTGTTTCTTCCATATGCCGGTAATGGGCTGAAAACGCCTGTTTTGGGACTCTGCAGAGAAAGTGTTTGCAGACTGCTGAATCCACACACGGGTTTAACTCTGGAAGTTGAGTGCACACATTGACAACCGTTCTGTTAGATAGCTGCGTTTTGGATTTAGAAGCAGATATTTCCCTGGGCTTACTGCTGTTTCTTCCATATGCCGGTAATGGGCTGAAAACGCCTGTTTTGGGACTCTGCAGAGAAAGTGTTTGCAGACTGCTGAATCCTCACACGGGTTTAACTCTGGAAGTTGAGTGCACACATTGACAACCGTTCTGTTAGATAGCTGCGTTTTGGATTTAGAAGCAGATATTTCCCTGGGCTTACTGCTGTTTCTTCCATATGCCGGTAATGGGCTGAAAACGCCTGTTTTGGGACTCTGCAGAGAAAGTGTTTGCAGACTGCTGAATCCACACACGGGTTTAACTCTGGAAGTTCAGTGCACACATTGACAACCGTTCTGTTAGATAGCTGCGTTTTGGATTTAGAAGCAGATATTTCCCTGTGCTTACTGCTGTTTCTTCCATATGCCGGTAATGGGCTGAAAACGCCTGTTTTGGGACTCTGCAGAGAAAGTGTTTGCAGACTGCTGAATCCACACACGGGTTTAACTCTGGAAGTTGACTGCACACATTGACAACCATTCTGTTAGATAGCTGCGTTTTGGATTTAGAAGCAGATATATCCCTGGGCTTACTGCTGTTTCTTCCATATGCCGGTAATGGGCTGAAAACGCCTGTTTTGGGACTCTGCAGAGAAAGTGTTTGCAGACTGCTGAATCCACACACGGGTTTAACTCTGGAAGTTGAGTGCACACATTGACAACCATTCTGTTAGATAGCTGCGTTTTGGATTTAGAAGCAGATATTTCCCTGTGCTTACTGCTGTTTCTTCCATATGCCGGTAATGGGCTGAAAACGCCTGTTTTGGGACTCTGCAGAGAAAGTGTTTGCAGACTGCTGAATCCACACACGGGTTTAACTCTGGAAGTTGAGTGCACACATTGACAACCGTTCTGTTAGATAGCTGCGTTTTGGATTTAGAAGCAGATATTTCCCTGGGCTTACTGCTGTTTCTTCCATATGCCGGTAATGGGCTGAAAACGCCTGTTTTGGGACTCTGCAGAGAAAGTGTTTGCAGACTGCTGAATCCTCACACGGGTTTAACTCTGGAAGTTGAGTGCACACATTGACAACCGTTCTGTTAGATAGCTGCGTTTTGGATTTAGAAGCAGATATTTCCCTGGGCTTACTGCTGTTTCTTCCATATGCCGGTAATGGGCTGAAAACGCCTGTTTTGGGACTCTGCAGAGAAAGTGTTTGCAGACTGCTGAATCCACACACGGGTTTAACTCTGGAAGTTGAGTGCACACATTGAAAACCGTTCTGTTAGATAGCTGCGTTTTGGATTTAGAAGCAGATATTTCCCTGTGCTTACTGCTGTTTCTTCCATATGCCGGTAATGGGCTGAAAACGCCTGTTTTGGGACTCTGCAGAGAAAGTGTTTGCAGACTGCTGAATCCACACACGGGTTTAACTCTGGAAGTTGAGTGCACACATTGACAACCATTCTGTTAGATACCTGCGTTTTGGATTTAGAAGCAGATATATCCCTGTGCTGACTGCTGTTTCTTCCATATGCCGGTAATGGGCTGAAAACGCCTGTTTTGGGACTCTGCAGAGAAAGTGTTTGCAGACTGCTGAATCCACACACGGGTTTAACTCTGGAAGTTGAGTGCACACATTGACAACCATTCTGTTAGAAAGCTGCGTTTTGGATTTAGAAGCAGATATTTCCCTGTGCTTACTGCTGTTTCTTCCATATGCCGGTAATGGGCTGAAAACGCCTGTTTTGGGACTCTGCAGAGAAAGTGTTTGCAGACTGCTGAATCCACACACGGGTTTAACTCTGGTAGTTGAGTGCACACATTGACAACCGCTCTGTTAGATAGCTGCGTTTTGGATTTAGAAGCAGATATTTCCCTGTGCTTACTGCTGTTTCTTCCATATGAAGGTATTGGGCTGAAAACGCCTGTTTTGGGACTCTGCAGAGAAAGTGTTTGCAGACTGCTGAATCCGCACACGGGTTTAACTCTGGAAGTTGAGTGCACACATTGACAACCCTTCTGTTAGATAGCTGCGTTTTGGATTTAGAAGCAGATATTTCCCTGTGCTTACTGCAGTTTCTTCCATATGCCGGTAATGGGCTGAAAACGCCTGTTTTGGGACTCTGCAGAGAAAGTGTTTGCAGACTGCTGAATCCACACACGGGTTTAACTCTGGAAGTTGAGTGCACACATTGACAACCGTTCTGTTAGATAGCTGCGTTTTGGATTTAGAAGCAGATATTTCCCTGGGCTTACTGTTGTTTCTTCCATATGCCGGTAATGGGCTGAAAACGCCTGTTTTGGGACTCTGCAGAGAAAGTGTTTGCAGACTGCTGAATCCACACACGGGTTTAACTCTGGAAGTTGAGTGCACACATTGACAACCGTTCTGTTAGATAGCTGCGTTTTGGATTTAGAAGCAGATATTTCCCTGTGCTTACTGCTGTTTCTTCCATATGCCGGTAATGGGCTGAAAACGCCTGTTTTGGGACTCTGCAGAGAAAGTGTTTGCAGACTGCTGAATCCACACACGGGTTTAACTCTGGAAGTTGAGTGCACACATTGACAACCGTTCTGTTAGATAGCTGCGTTTTGGATTTAGAAGCAGATATTTCCCTGTGCTTACTGCTGTTTCTTCCATATGCCGGTAATGGGCTGAAAACGCCTGTTTGGGGACTCTGCAGAGAAAGTGTTTGCAGACTGCTGAATCCTCACACGGGTTTAACTCTGGAAGTTGAATGCACACATTGACAACCATTCTGTTAGATAGCTGCGTTTTGGATTTAGAAGCAGATATTTCCCTGGGCTTACTGCTGTTTCTTCCATATGCCGGTAATGGGCTGAAAACGCCTGTTTTGGGACTCTGCAGAGAAAGTGTTTGCAGACTGCTGAATCTACACACGGGTTTAACTCTGGAAGTTGAGTGCACACATTGACAACCGTTCTGTTAGATAGCTGCGTTTTGTATTTAGAAGCAGATATTTCCCTGTGCTTACTGCTGTTTCTTCCATATGCCGGTAATGGGCTGAAAACGCCTGTTTTGGGACTCTGCAGAGAAAGTGTTTGCAGACTGCTGAATCCACACACGGGTTTAACTCTGGAAGTTGAGTGCACACATTGACAACCATTCTGTTAGATAGCTGCGTTTTGGATTTAGAAGCAGATATATCCCTGGGCTTACTGCTGTTTCTTCCATATGCCGGTAATGGGCTGAAAACGCCTGTTTTGGGACTCTGCAGAGAAAGTGTTTGCAGACTGCTGAATCAACACACGGGTTTAACTCTGGAAGTTGAGTGCACACATTGACAACCATTCTGTTAGATAGCTGCGTTTTGGATTTAGAAGCAGATATATCCCTGGGCTTACTGCTGTTTCTTCCATATGCCGGTAATGGGCTGAAAACACCTGTTTTGGGACTCTGCAGAGAAAGTGTTTGCAGACTGCTGAATCCACACACGGGTTTAACTCTGGAAGTTGAGTGCACACATTGACAACCGCTCTGTTAGATAGCTGCGTTTTGGATTTAGAAGCAGATATTTCCCTGTGCTTACTGCTGTTTCTTCCATATGCCGGTAATGGGCTGAAAACGCCTGTTTTGGGACTCTGCAGAGAAAGTGTTTGCAGACTGCTGAATCCACACACGGGTTTAACTCTGGAAGTTGAGTGCACACATTGACAACCGTTCTGTTAGATAGCTGCGTTTTGGATTTAGAAGCAGATATTTCCCTGTGCTTACTGCTGTTTCTTCCATATGCTGGTAATGGGCTGAAAACGCCTGTTTTGGGACTCTGCAGAGAAAGTGTTTGCAGACTGCTGAATCCACACACGGGTTTAACTCTGGAAGTTGAGTGCACACATTGACAACCGTTCTGTTAGATAGCTGCGTTTTGGATTTAGAAGCAGATATTTCCCTGTGCTTACTGCTGTTTCTTCCATATGCCGGTAATGGGCTGAAAACGCCTGTTTGGGGACTCTGCAGAGAAAGTGTTTGCAGACTGCTGAATCCTCACACGGGTTTAACTCTGGAAGTTGAGTGCACACATTGACAACCGTTCTGTTAGATAGCTGCGTTTTGGATTTAGAAGCAGATATTTCCCTGTGCTTACTGCTGTTTCTTCCATATGCCGGTAATGGGCTGAAAACGCCTGTTTTGGGGCTCTGCAGAGAAAGTGTTTGCAGACTGCTGAATCCACACACGGGTTTAACTCTGGAAGTTGAGTGCACACATTGACAACCGCTCTGTTAGATAGCTGCGTTTTGGATTTAGAAGCAGATATTTCCCTGTGCTTACTGCTGTTTCTTCCATATGCCGGTAATGGGCTGAAAACGCCTGTTTTGGGACTCTGCAGAGAAAGTGTTTGCAGACTGCTGAATCCTCACACGGGTTTAACTCTGGAAGTTGAGTGCACACATTGACAACCGTTCTGTTAGATAGCTGCGTTTTGGATTTAGAAGCAGATATTTCCCTGTGCTTACTGCTGTTTCTTCCATATGCGGGTAATGGGCTGAAAACGCCTGTTTTGGGACTCTGCAGAGAAAGTGTTTGCAGACTGCTGAATCCACACACGGGTTTAACTCTGGAAGTTGAGTGCACACATTGACAACCGTTCTGTTAGATAGCTGCGTTTTGGATTTAGAAGCAGATATTTCCCTGTGCTTACTGCTGTTTCTTCCATATGCCGGTAATGGGCTGAAAACGCCTGTTTTGGGACTATGCAGAGAAAGTGTTTGCAGACTGCTGAATCCACACACGGGTTTAACTCTGGAAGTTGAGTGCACACATTGACAACCGTTCTGTTAGATAGCTGCGTTTTGGATTTAGAAGCAGATATTTCCCTGTGCTTACTGCTGTTTCTTCCATATGCCGGTAATGTGCTGAAAACGCCTGTTTTGGGACTCTGCAGAGAAAGTGTTTGCAGACTGCTGAATCCACACACGGGTTTAACTCTGGAAGTTGAGTGCACACATTGACAACTGTTCTGTTAGATAGCTGCGTTTTGGATTTAGAAGCAGATATTTCCCTGGGCTTACTGCTGTTTCTTCCATATGCCAGTAATGGGCTGAAAACGCCTGTTTTGGGACTCTGCAGAGAAAGTGTTTGCAGACTGCTGAATCCACACACGGGTTTAACTCTGGAAGTTGAGTGCACACATTGACAACCGTTCTGTTAGATAGCTGCGTTTTGGATTTAGAAGCAGATATTTCCCTGGGCTTACTGCTGTTTCTTCCATATGCCGGTAATGGGCTGAAAACGCCTGTTTTGGGACTCTGCAGAGAAAGTGTTTGCAGACTGCTGAATCCACACACGGGTTTAACTCTGGAAGTTGAGTGCACACATTGACAACCGTTCTGTTAGATAGCTGCGTTTTGGATTTAGAAGCAGATATTTCCCTGTGCTTACTGCTGTTTCTTCCATATGCCGGTAATGGGCTGAAAACGCCTGTTTTGGGACTCTGCAGAGAAAGTGTTTGCAGACTGCTGAATCCTCACACGGGTTTAACTCTGGAAGTTGAGTGCACACATTGACAACCGTTCTGTTAGATAGCTGCGTTTTGGATTTAGAAGCAGATATTTCCCTGTGCTTACTGCTGTTTCTTCCATATGCCGGTAATGGGCTGAAAACGCCTGTTTTGGGACTCTGCAGAGAAAGTGTTTGCAGACTGCTGAATCCACACACGGGTTTAATTCTGGAAGTTGAGTGCACACATTGACAACCGTTCTGTTAGATTGCTGCGTTTTGGATTTAGAAGCAGATATTTCCCTGTTCTTACTGCTGTTTCTTCCATATGCCGGTAATGGACTGAAAACGCCTGTTTTGGGACTCTGCAGAGAAAGTGTTTGCAGACTGCTGAATCCACACACGGGTTTAACTCTGGAAGTTGAGTGCACACATTGACAACCATTCTGTTAGATAGCTGCGTTTTGGATTTAGAAGCAGATATATCCCTGGGCTTACTGCTGTTTCTTCCATATGCCGGTAATGCGCTGAAAACGCCTGTTTTGGGACTCTGCAGAGAAAGTGTTTGCAGACTGCTGAATCCACACACGGGTTTAACTCTGGAAGTTGAGTGCACACATTGACAACCATTCTGTTAGATAGCTGCGTTTTGGATTTAGAAGCAGATATTTCCCTGTGCTAACTGCTGTTTCTTCCATATGCCGGTAATGGGCTGAAAACGCCTGTTTTGGGACTCTGCAGAGAAAGTGTTTGCAGACTGCTGAATCCACACACGGGTTTAACTCTGGAAGTTGAGTGCACACATTGACAACCGTTCTGTTAGATAGCTGCGTTTTGGATTTAGAAGCAGATATTTCCCTGTGCTTACTGCTGTTTCTTCCATATGCCGGTAATGGGCTGAAAACGCCTGTTTTGGGACTCTGCAGAGAAAGTGTTTGCAGACTGCTGAATCCACACACGGGTTTAACTCTGGAAGTTGAGTGCACACATTGACAACCGTTCTGTTAGATAGCTGCGTTTTGGATTTAGAAGCAGATATTTCCCTGGGCTTACTGCTGTTTCTTCCATATGCCGGTAATGGGCTGAAAACGCCTGTTTTGGGACTCTGCAGAGAAAGTGTTTGCAGACTGCTGAATCCACACACGGGTTTAACTCTGGAAGTTGAGTGCACACATTGACAACCATTCTGTTAGATAGCTGCGTTTTGGATTTAGAAGCAGATATATCCCTGGGCTTACTGCTGTTTCTTCCATATGCCGGTAATGGGCTGAAAACGCCTGTTTTGGGACTCTGCAGAGAAAGTGTTTGCAGACTGCTGAATCCACACACGGGTTTAACTCTGGAAGTTGAGTGCACACATTGACAACCATTCTGTTATAAAGCTGCGTTTTGGATTTAGAATCAGATATTTCCCTGTGCTTACTGCTGTTTCTTCCATTTGCCGGTAATGGGCTGAAAACGCCTGTTTTGGGACTCTGCAGAGAAGGTGTTTGCAGACTGCTGAATCCACACACGGGTTTAACTCTGGAAGTTGAGTGCACACATTGACAACCGTTCTGTTAGATAGCTGCGTTTTGGATTTAGAAGCAGATATTTCCCTGTGCTTACTGCTGTTTCTTCCATATGCCGGTAATGGGCTGAAAACGCCTGTTTTGGGACTCTGCAGAGAAAGTGTTTGCAGACTGCTGAATCCACACACGGGTTTAACTCTGGAAGTTGAGTGCACACATTGACAACCGTTCTGTTAGATAGCTGCGTTTTGGATTTAGAAGCAGATATTTCCCTGGGCTTACTGCTGTTTCTTCCATATGCCGGTAATGGGCTGAAAACGCCTGTTTTGGGACTCTGCAGAGAAAGTGTTTGCAGACTGCTGAATCCACACACGGGTTTAACTCTGGAAGTTGAGTGCACACATTGACAACCATTCTGTTAGATAGCTGCGTTTTGGATTTAGAAGCAGATATTTCCCTGTGCTTACTGCTGTTTCTTCCATATGCCGGTAATGGGCTGAAAACGCCTGTTTTGGGACTCTGCAGAGAAAGTGTTTGCAGACTGCTGAATCCACACACGGGTTTAACTCTGGAAGTTGAGTGCACACATTGACAACCGTTCTGTTAGATAGCTGCGTTTTGGATTTAGAAGCAGATATTTCCCTGGGCTTACTGCTGTTTCTTCCATATGCCGGTAATGGGCTGAAAACGCCTGTTTTGGGACTCTGCAGAGAAAGTGTTTGCAGACTGCTGAATCCTCACACGGGTTTAACTCTGGAAGTTGAGTGCACACATTGACAACCGTTCTGTTAGATAGCTGCGTTTTGGATTTAGAAGCAGATATTTCCCTGGGCTTACTGCTGTTTCTTCCATATGCCGGTAATGGGCTGAAAACGCCTGTTTTGGGACTCTGCAGAGAAAGTGTTTGCAGACTGCTGAATCCACACACGGGTTTAACTCTGGAAGTTGAGTGCACACATTGACAACCGTTCTGTTAGATAGCTGCGTTTTGGATTTAGAAGCAGATATTTCCCTGTGCTTACTGCTGTTTCTTCCATATGCCGGTAATGGGCTGAAAACGCCTGTTTTGGGACTCTGCAGAGAAAGTGTTTGCAGACTGCTGAATCCACACACGGGTTTAACTCTGGAAGTTGAGTGCACACATTGACAACCATTCTGTTAGATACCTGCGTTTTGGATTTAGAAGCAGATATATCCCTGTGCTGACTGCTGTTTCTTCCATATGCCGGTAATGGGCTGAAAACGCCTGTTTTGGGACTCTGCAGAGAAAGTGTTTGCAGACTGCTGAATCCACACACGGGTTTAACTCTGGAAGTTGAGTGCACACATTGACAACCATTCTGTTAGAAAGCTGCGTTTTGGATTTAGAAGCAGATATTTCCCAGTGCTTACTGCTGTTTCTTCCATATGCCGGTAATGGGCTGAAAACGCCTGTTTTGGGACTCTGCAGAGAAAGTGTTTGCAGACTGCTGAATCCACACACGGGTTTAACTCTGGTAGTTGAGTGCACACATTGACAACCGCTCTGTTAGATAGCTGCGTTTTGGATTTAGAAGCAGATATTTCCCTGTGCTTACTGCTGTTTCTTCCATATGCCGGTATTGGGCTGAAAACGCCTGTTTTGGGACTCTGCAGAGAAAGTGTTTGCAGACTGCTGAATCCGCACACGGGTTTAACTCTGGAAGTTGAGTGTACACATTGACAACCGTTCTGTTAGATAGCTGCGTTTTGGATTTAGAAGCAGATATTTCCCTGTGCTTACTGCAGTTTCTTCCATATGCCGGTAATGGGCTGAAAACGCCTGTTTTGGGACTCTGCAGAGAAAGTGTTTGCAGACTGCTGAATCCACACACGGGTTTAACTCTGGAAGTTGAGTGCACACATTGACAACCGTTCTGTTAGATAGCTGCGTTTTGGATTTAGAAGCAGATATTTCCCTGTGCTTACTGCTGTTTCTTCCATATGCCGGTAATGGGCTGAAAACGCCTGTTTTGGGACTCTGCAGAGAAAGTGTTTGCAGACTGCTGAATCCACACTCGGGTTTAACTCTGGAAGTTGAGTGCACACATTGACAACCGTTCTGTTAGATAGCTGCGTTTTGGATTTAGAAGCAGATATTTCCCTGGGCTTACTGCTGTTTCTTCCATATGCCGGTAATGGGCTGAAAACGCCTGTTTTGGGACTCTGCAGAGAAAGTGTTTGCAGACTGCTGAATCCACACACGGGTTTAACTCTGGAAGTTGAGTGCACACATTGACAACCGTTCTGTTAGATAGCTGCGTTTTGGATTTAGAAGCAGATATTTCCCTGTGCTTACTGCTGTTTCTTCCATATGCCGGTAATGGGCTGAAAACGCCTGTTTTGGGACTCTGCAGAGAAAGTGTTTGCAGACTGCTGAATCCACACACGGGTTTAACTCTGGAAGTTGAGTGCACACATTGACAACCGTTCTGTTAGATAGCTGCGTTTTGGATTTAGAAGCAGATATTTCCCTGTGCTTACTGCTGTTTCTTCCATATGACGGTAATGGGCTGAAAACGCCTGTTTTGGGACTCTGCAGAGAAAGTGTTTGCAGACTGCTGAATCCACACACGGGTTTAACTCTGGAAGTTGAGTGCACACATTGACAACCGTTCTGTTAGATAGCTGCGTTTTGGATTTAGAAGCAGATATTTCCCTGTGCTTACTGCTGTTTCTTCCATATGCCGGTAATGGGCTGAAAACGCCTGTTTTGGGACTCTGCAGAGAAAGTGTTTGCAGACTGCTGAATCCACACACGGGTTTAACTCTGGAAGTTGAGTGCACACATTGACAACCGTTCTGTTAGATAGCTGCGTTTTGGATTTAGAAGCAGATATTTCCCTGTGCTTACTGCTGTTTCTTCCATATGACGGTAATGGGCTGAAAACGCCTGTTTTGGGACTCTGCAGAGAAAGTGTTTGCAGACTGCTGAATCCACACACGGGTTTAACTCTGGAAGTTGAGTGCACACATTGACAACCGTTCTGTTAGATAGCTGCGTTTTGGATTTAGAAGCAGACGTTTCCCTGTGCTTACTGCTGTTTCTTCCATATGCCGGTAATGGGCTGAAAACGCCTGTTTTGGGACTCTGCAGAGAACGTGTTTGCAGACTGCTGAATCCTCACACGGGTTTAACTCTGGAAGTTGAGTGCACACATTGACAACCATTCTGTTAGATAGCTGCGTTTTGGATTTAGAAGCAGATATTTCCCTGGGCTTACTGCTGTTTCTTCCATATGCCGGTAATGGGCTGAAAACGCCTGTTTTGGGACTCTGCAGAGAAAGTGTTTGCAGACTGCTGAATCCACACACGGGTTTAACTCTAGAAGTTGAGTGCACACATTGACAACCGTTCTGTTAGATAGCTGCGTTTTGTATTTAGAAGCAGATATTTCCCTGTGCTTACTGCTGTTTCTTCCATATGCCGGTAATGGGCTGAAAACGCCTGTTTTGGGACTCTGCAGAGAAAGTGTTTGCAGACTGCTGAATCCACACACGGGTTTAACTCTGGAAGTTGAGTGCACACATTGACAACCGTTCTGTTAGATAGCTGCGTTTTGGATTTAGAAGCAGACATTTCCCTGTGCTTACTGCTGTTTCTTCCATATGCCGGTAATGGGCTGAAAACGCCTGTTTTGGGACTCTGCAGAGAACGTGTTTGCAGACTGCTGAATCCTCACACGGGTTTAACTCTGGAAGTTGAGTGCACACATTGACAACCATTCTGTTAGATAGCTGCGTTTTGGATTTAGAAGCAGATATTTCCCTGGGCTTACTGCTGTTTCTTCCATATGCCGGTAATGGGCTGAAAACGCCTGTTTTGGGACTCTGCAGAGAAAGTGTTTGCAGACTGCTGAATCCACACACGGGTTTAACTCTGGAAGTTGAGTGCACACATTGACAACCGTTCTGTTAGATAGCTGCGTTTTGGATTTAGAAGCAGACATTTCCCTGTCCTTACTGCTGTTTCTTCCATATGCCGGTAATGGGCTGAAAATGCTTGTTTTGGGACTCTGCAGAGAAAGTGTTTGCAGACTGCTGAATCCACACACGGGTTTAACTCTGGAAGTTGAGTGCACACATTGACAACCGTTCTGTTAGATAGCTGCGTTTTGGATTTAGAAGCAGATATTTCCCTGTGCTTACTGCTGTTTCTTCCATATGCCGGTAACGGGCTGAAAACGCTTGTTTTGGGACTCTGCAGAGAAAGTGTTTCCAGACTGCTGAATCCACACACGGGTTAAACTCTGGAAGTTGAGTGCACACATTGACAACCGTTCTGTTAGATAGCTGCGTTTTGGATTTAGAAGCAGATATTTCCCTGTGCTTACTGCTGTTTCTTCCATATGCCGGTAATGGGCTGAAAACGCCTGTTTTGGGACTCTGCAGAGAAAGTGTTTGCAGACTGCTGAATCCACACACGGGTTTAACTCTGGAAGTTGAGTGCACACATTGACAACCGTTCTGTTAGATAGCTGCGTTTTGGATTTAGAAGCAGATATTTCCCTGTGCTTACTGCTGTTTCTTCCATATGACGGTAATGGGCTGAAAACGCCTGTTTTGGGACTCTGCAGAGAAAGTGTTTGCAGACTGCTGAATCCACACACGGGTTTAACTCTGGAAGTTGAGTGCACACATTGACAACCGTTCTGTTAGATAGCTGCGTTTTGGATTTAGAAGCAGACATTTCCCTGTGCTTACTGCTGTTTCTTCCATATGCCGGTAATGGGCTGAAAACGCCTGTTTTGGGACTCTGCAGAGAACGTGTTTGCAGACTGCTGAATCCTCACACGGGTTTAACTCTGGAAGTTGAGTGCACACATTGACAACCATTCTGTTAGATAGCTGCGTTTTGGATTTAGAAGCAGATATTTCCCTGGGCTTACTGCTGTTTCTTCCATATGCCGGTAATGGGCTGAAAACGCCTGTTTTGGGACTCTGCAGAGAAAGTGTTTGCAGACTGCTGAATCCACACACGGGTTTAACTCTGGAAGTTGAGTGCACACATTGACAACCGTTCTGTTAGATAGCTGCGTTTTGTATTTAGAAGCAGATATTTCCCTGTGCTTACTGCTGTTTCTTCCATATGCCGGTAATGGGCAGAAAACGCCTGTTTTGGGACTCTGCAGAGAAAGTGTTTGCAGACTGCTGAATCCACACACGGGTTTAACTCTGGAAGTTGAGTGCACACATTGACAACCGTTCTGTTAGATAGCTGCGTTTTGGATTTAGAAGCAGACATTTCCCTGTGCTTACTGCTGTTTCTTCCATATGCCGGTAATGGGCTGAAAACGCCTGTTTTGGGACTCTGCAGAGAACGTGTTTGCAGACTGCTGAATCCTCACACGGGTTTAACTCTGGAAGTTGAGTGCACACATTGACAACCATTCTGTTAGATAGCTGCGTTTTGGATTTAGAAGCAGATATTTCCCTGGGCTTACTGCTGTTTCTTCCATATGCCGGTAATGGGCTGAAAACGCCTGTTTTGGGACTCTGCAGAGAAAGTGTTTGCAGACTGCTGAATCCACACACGGGTTTAACTCTGGAAGTTGAGTGCACACATTGACAACCGTTCTGTTAGATAGCTGCGTTTTGTATTTAGAAGCAGATATTTCCCTGTGCTTACTGCTGTTTCTTCCATATGCCGGTAATGGGCTGAAAACGCCTGTTTTGGGACTCTGCAGAGAAAGTGTTTGCAGACTGCTGAATCGACACACGGGTTTAACTCTGGAAGTTGAGTGCACACATTGACAACCATTCTGTTAGATAGCTGCGTTTTGGATTTAGAAGCAGATATATCCCTGGGCTTACTGCTGTTTCTTCCATATGCCGGTAATGGGCTGAAAACGCCTGTTTTGGGACTCTGCAGAGAAAGTGTTTGCAGACTGCTGAATCAACACACGGGTTTAACTCTGGAAGTTGAGTGCACACATTGACAACCATTCTGTTAGATAGCTGCGTTTTGGATTTAGAAGCAGATATATCCCTGGGCTTACTGCTGTTTCTTCCATATGCCGGTAATGGGCTGAAAACACCTGTTTTGGGACTCTGCAGAGAAAGTGTTTGCAGACTGCTGAATCCACACACGGGTTTAACTCTGGAAGTTGAGTGCACACATTGACAACCGCTCTGTTAGATAGCTGCGTTTTGGATTTAGAAGCAGATATTTCCCTGTGCTTACTGCTGTTTCTTCCATATGCCGGTAATGGGCTGAAAACGCCTGTTTTGGGACTCTGCAGAGAAAGTGTTTGCAGACTGCTGAATCCACACACGGGTTTAACTCTGGAAGTTGAGTGCACACATTGACAACCGTTCTGTTAGATAGCTGCGTTTTGGATTTAGAAGCAGATATTTCCCTGTGCTTACTGCTGTTTCTTCCATATGCTGGTAATGGGCTGAAAACGCCTGTTTTGGGACTCTGCAGAGAAAGTGTTTGCAGACTGCTGAATCCACACACGGGTTTAACTCTGGAAGTTGAGTGCACACATTGACAACCGCTCTGTTAGATAGCTGCGTTTTGGATTTAGAAGCAGATATTTCCCTGTGCTTACTGCTGTTTCTTCCATATGCCGGTAATGGGCTGAAAACGCCTGTTTTGGGACTCTGCAGAGAAAGTGTTTGCAGACTGCTGAATCCACACACGGGTTTAACTCTGGAAGTTGAGTGCACACATTGACAACCGTTCTGTTAGATAGCTGCGTTTTGGATTTAGAAGCAGATATTTCCCTGTGCTTACTGCTGTTTCTTCCATATGCTGGTAATGGGCTGAAAACGCCTGTTTTGGGACTCTGCAGAGAAAGTGTTTGCAGACTGCTGAATCCACACACGGGTTTAACTCTGGAAGTTGAGTGCACACATTGACAACCGTTCTGTTAGATAGCTGCGTTTTGGATTTAGAAGCAGATATTTCCCTGTGCTTACTGCTGTTTCTTCCATATGCCGGTAATGGGCTGAAAACGCCTGTTTGGGGACTCTGCAGAGAAAGTGTTTGCAGACTGCTGAATCCTCACACGGGTTTAACTCTGGAAGTTGAGTGCACACATTGACAACCGTTCTGTTAGATAGCTGCGTTTTGGATTTAGAAGCAGATATTTCCCTGTGCTTACGGCTGTTTCTTCCATATGCCGGTAATGGGCTGAAAACGCCTGTTTTGGGGCTCTGCAGAGAAAGTGTTTGCAGACTGCTGAATCCACACACGGGTTTAACTCTGGAAGTTGAGTGCACACATTGACAACCGCTCTGTTAGATAGCTGCGTTTTGGATTTAGAAGCAGATATTTCCCTGTGCTTACTGCTGTTTCTTCCATATGCCGGTAATGGGCTGAAAACGCCTGTTTTGGGACTCTGCAGAGAAAGTGTTTGCAGACTGCTGAATCCTCACACGGGTTTAACTCTGGAAGTTGAGTGCACACATTGACAACCGTTCTGTTAGATAGCTGCGTTTTGGATTTAGAAGCAGATATTTCCCTGTGCTTACTGCTGTTTCTTCCATATGCGGGTAATGGGCTGAAAACGCCTGTTTTGGGACTCTGCAGAGAAAGTGTCTGCAGACTGCTGAATCCACACACGGGTTTAACTCTGGAAGTTGAGTGCACACATTGACAACCGTTCTGTTAGATAGCTGCGTTTTGGATTTAGAAGCAGATATTTCCCTGTGCTTACTGCTGTTTCTTCCATATGCCGGTAATGGGCTGAAAACGCCTGTTTTGGGACTCTGCAGAGAAAGTGTTTGCAGACTGCTGAATCCACACACGGGTTTAACTCTGGAAGTTGAGTGCACACATTGACAACCGCTCTGTTAGATAGCTGCGTTTTGGATTTAGAAGCAGATATTTCCCTGTGCTTACTGCTGTTTCTTCCATATGCCGGTAATGGGCTGAAAACGCCTGTTTTGGGACTCTGCAGAGAAAGTGTTTGCAGACTGCTGAATCCACACACGGGTTTAACTCTGGAAGTTGAGTGCACACATTGACAACCGTTCTGTTAGATAGCTGCGTTTTGGATTTAGAAGCAGATATTTCCCTGTGCTTACTGCTGTTTCTTCCATATGCTGGTAATGGGCTGAAAACGCCTGTTTTGGGACTCTGCAGAGAAAGTGTTTGCAGACTGCTGAATCCACACACGGGTTTAACTCTGGAAGTTGAGTGCACACATTGACAACCGTTCTGTTAGATAGCTGCGTTTTGGATTTAGAGGCAGATATTTCCCTGTGCTTACTGCTGTTTCTTCCATATGCCGGTAATGGGCTGAAAACGCCTGTTTGGGGACTCTGCAGAGAAAGTGTTTGCAGACTGCTGAATCCTCACACGGGTTTAACTCTGGAAGTTGAGTGCACACATTGACAACCGTTCTGTTAGATAGCTGCGTTTTGGATTTAGAAGCAGATATTTCCCTGTGCTTACTGCTGTTTCTTCCATATGCCGGTAATGGGCTGAAAACGCCTGTTTTGGGGCTCTGCAGAGAAAGTGTTTGCAGACTGCTGAATCCACACACGGGTTTAACTCTGGAAGTTGAGTGCACACATTGACAACCGCTCTGTTAGATAGCTGCGTTTTGGATTTAGAAGCAGATATTTCCCTGTGCTTACTGCTGTTTCTTCCATATGCCGGTAATGGGCTGAAAACGCCTGTTTTGGGACTCTGCAGAGAAAGTGTTTGCAGACTGCTGAATCCTCACACGGGTTTAACTCTGGAAGTTGAGTGCACACATTGACAACCGTTCTGTTAGATAGCTGCGTTTTGGATTTAGAAGCAGATATTTCCCTGTGCTTACTGCTGTTTCTTCCATATGCGGGTAATGGGCTGAAAACGCCTGTTTTGGGACTCTGCAGAGAAAGTGTTTGCAGACTGCTGAATCCACACACGGGTTTAACTCTGGAAGTTGAGTGCACACATTGACAACCGTTCTGTTAGATAGCTGCGTTTTGGATTTAGAAGCAGATATTTCCCTGTGCTTACTGCTGTTTCTTCCATATGCCGGTAATGGGCTGAAAACGCCTGTTTTGGGACTATGCAGAGAAAGTGTTTGCAGACTGCTGAATCCACACACGGGTTTAACTCTGGAAGTTGAGTGCACACATTGACAACCGTTCTGTTAGATAGCTGCGTTTTGGATTTAGAAGCAGATATTTCCCTGTGCTTACTGCTGTTTCTTCCATATGCCGGTAATGTGCTGAAAACGCCTGTTTTGGGACTCTGCAGAGAAAGTGTTTGCAGACTGCTGAATCCTCACACGGGTTTAACTCTGGAAGTTGAGTGCACACATTGACAACCATTCTGTTAGATAGCTGCGTTTTGGATTTAGAAGCAGATATTTCCCTGGGCTTACTGCTGTTTCTTCCATATGCCGGTAATGGGCTGAAAACGCCTGTTTTGGGACTCTGCAGAGAAAGTGTTTGCAGACTGCTGAATCCACACACGGGTTTAACTCTGGAAGTTGAGTGCACACATTGACAACCGTTGTGTTAGATAGCTGCGTTTTGTATTTAGAAGCAGATATTTCCCTGTGCTTACTGCTGTTTCTTCCATATGCCGGTAATGGGCAGAAAACGCCTGTTTTGGGACTCTGCAGAGAAAGTGTTTGCAGACTGCTGAATCCACACACGGGTTTAACTCTGGAAGTTGAGTGCACACATTGACAACCGTTCTGTTAGATAGCTGCGTTTTGGATTTAGAAGCAGACATTTCCCTGTGCTTACTGCTGTTTCTTCCATATGCCGGTAATGGGCTGAAAACGCCTGTTTTGGGACTCTGCAGAGAACGTGTTTGCAGACTGCTGAATCCTCACACGGGTTTAACTCTGGAAGTTGAGTGCACACATTGACAACCATTCTGTTAGATAGCTGCGTTTTGGATTTAGAAGCAGATATTTCCCTGGGCTTACTGCTGTTTCTTCCATATGCCGGTAATGGGCTGAAAACGCCTGTTTTGGGACTCTGCAGAGAAAGTGTTTGCAGACTGCTGAATCCACACACGGGTTTAACTCTGGAAGTTGAGTGCACACATTGACAACCGTTCTGTTAGATAGCTGCGTTTTGTATTTAGAAGCAGATATTTCCCTGTGCTTACTGCTGTTTCTTCCATATGCCGGTAATGGGCTGAAAACGCCTGTTTTGGGACTCTGCAGAGAAAGTGTTTGCAGACTGCTGAATCGACACACGGGTTTAACTCTGGAAGTTGAGTGCACACATTGACAACCATTCTGTTAGATAGCTGCGTTTTGGATTTAGAAGCAGATATATCCCTGGGCTTACTGCTGTTTCTTCCATATGCCGGTAATGGGCTGAAAACGCCTGTTTTGGGACTCTGCAGAGAAAGTGTTTGCAGACTGCTGAATCAACACACGGGTTTAACTCTGGAAGTTGAGTGCACACATTGACAACCATTCTGTTAGATAGCTGCGTTTTGGATTTAGAAGCAGATATATCCCTGGGCTTACTGCTGTTTCTTCCATATGCCGGTAATGGGCTGAAAACACCTGTTTTGGGACTCTGCAGAGAAAGTGTTTGCAGACTGCTGAATCCACACACGGGTTTAACTCTGGAAGTTGAGTGCACACATTGACAACCGCTCTGTTAGATAGCTGCGTTTTGGATTTAGAAGCAGATATTTCCCTGTGCTTACTGCTGTTTCTTCCATATGCCGGTAATGGGCTGAAAACGCCTGTTTTGGGACTCTGCAGAGAAAGTGTTTGCAGACTGCTGAATCCACACACGGGTTTAACTCTGGAAGTTGAGTGCACACATTGACAACCGTTCTGTTAGATAGCTGCGTTTTGGATTTAGAAGCAGATATTTCCCTGTGCTTACTGCTGTTTCTTCCATATGCTGGTAATGGGCTGAAAACGCCTGTTTTGGGACTCTGCAGAGAAAGTGTTTGCAGACTGCTGAATCCACACACGGGTTTAACTCTGGAAGTTGAGTGCACACATTGACAACCGCTCTGTTAGATAGCTGCGTTTTGGATTTAGAAGCAGATATTTCCCTGTGCTTACTGCTGTTTCTTCCATATGCCGGTAATGGGCTGAAAACGCCTGTTTTGGGACTCTGCAGAGAAAGTGTTTGCAGACTGCTGAATCCACACACGGGTTTAACTCTGGAAGTTGAGTGCACACATTGACAACCGTTCTGTTAGATAGCTGCGTTTTGGATTTAGAAGCAGATATTTCCCTGTGCTTACTGCTGTTTCTTCCATATGCTGGTAATGGGCTGAAAACGCCTGTTTTGGGACTCTGCAGAGAAAGTGTTTGCAGACTGCTGAATCCACACACGGGTTTAACTCTGGAAGTTGAGTGCACACATTGACAACCGTTCTGTTAGATAGCTGCGTTTTGGATTTAGAAGCAGATATTTCCCTGTGCTTACTGCTGTTTCTTCCATATGCCGGTAATGGGCTGAAAACGCCTGTTTGGGGACTCTGCAGAGAAAGTGTTTGCAGACTGCTGAATCCTCACACGGGTTTAACTCTGGAAGTTGAGTGCACACATTGACAACCGTTCTGTTAGATAGCTGCGTTTTGGATTTAGAAGCAGATATTTCCCTGTGCTTACTGCTGTTTCTTCCATATGCCGGTAATGGGCTGAAAACGCCTGTTTTGGGGCTCTGCAGAGAAAGTGTTTGCAGACTGCTGAATCCACACACGGGTTTAACTCTGGAAGTTGAGTGCACACATTGACAACCGCTCTGTTAGATAGCTGCGTTTTGGATTTAGAAGCAGATATTTCCCTGTGCTTACTGCTGTTTCTTCCATATGCGGGTAATGGGCTGAAAACGCCTGTTTTGGGACTCTGCAGAGAAAGTGTTTGCAGACTGCTGAATCCTCACACGGGTTTAACTCTGGAAGTTGAGTGCACACATTGACAACCGTTCTGTTATATAGCTGCGTTTTGGATTTAGAAGCAGATATTTCCCTGTGCTTACTGCTGTTTCTTCCATATGCGGGTAATGGGCTGAAAACGCCTGTTTTGGGACTCTGCAGAGAAAGTGTTTGCAGACTGCTGAATCCACACACGGGTTTAACTCTGGAAGTTGAGTGCACACATTGACAACCGTTCTGTTAGAAAGCTGCGTTTTGGATTTAGAAGCAGATATTTCCCTGTGCTTACTGCTGTTTCTTCCATATGCCGGTAATGGGCTGAAAACGCCTGTTTTGGGACTATGCAGAGAAAGTGTTTGCAGACTGCTGAATCCACACACGGGTTTAACTCTGGAAGTTGAGTGCACACATTGACAACCGTTCTGTTAGATAGCTGCGTTTTGGATTTAGAAGCAGATATTTCCCTGTGCTTACTGCTGTTTCTTCCATAGGCCGGTAATGGGCTGAAAACGCCTGTTTTGGGACTCTGCAGAGAAAGTGTTTGCAGACTGCTGAATCCACACACGGGTTTAACTCTGGAAGTTGAGTGCACACATTGACAACTGTTCTGTTAGATAGCTGCGTTTTGGATTTAGAAGCAGATATTTCCCTGGGCTTACTGCTGTTTCTTACATATGCCAGTAATGGGCTGAAAACGCCTGTTATGGGACTCTGCAGAGAAAGTGTTTGCAGACTGCTGAATCCACACACGGGTTTAACTCTGGAAGTTGAGTGCACACATTGACAACCGCTCTGTTAGATAGCTGCGTTTTGGATTTAGAAGCAGATATTTCCCTGTGCTTACTGCTGTTTCTTCCATATGCTGGTAATGGGCTGAAAACGCCTGTTTTGGGACTCTGCAGAGAAAGTGTTTGCAGACTGCTGAATCCACACACGGGTTTAACTCTGGAAGTTGAGTGCACACATTGACAACCGCTCTGTTAGATAGCTGCGTTTTGGATTTAGAAGCAGATATTTCCCTGTGCTTACTGCTGTTTCTTCCATATGCCGGTAATGGGCTGAAAACGCCTGTTTTGGGACTCTGCAGAGAAAGTGTTTGCAGACTGCTGAATCCACACACGGGTTTAACTCTGGAAGTTGAGTGCACACATTGACAACCGTTCTGTTAGATAGCTGCGTTTTGGATTTAGAAGCAGATATTTCCCTGTGCTTACTGCTGTTTCTTCCATATGCTGGTAATGGGCTGAAAACGCCTGTTTTGGGACTCTGCAGAGAAAGTGTTTGCAGACTGCTGAATCCACACACGGGTTTAACTCTGGAAGTTGAGTGCACACATTGACAACCGTTCTGTTAGATAGCTGCGTTTTGGATTTAGAAGCAGATATTTCCCTGTGCTTACTGCTGTTTCTTCCATATGCCGGTAATGGGCTGAAAACGCCTGTTTCGGGACTCTGCAGAGAAAGTGTTTGCAGACTGCTGAATCCTCACACGGGTTTAACTCTGGAAGTTGAGTGCACACATTGACAACCGTTCTGTTAGATAGCTGCGTTTTGGATTTAGAAGCAGATATTTCCCTGTGCTTACTGCTGTTTCTTCCATATGCCGGTAATGGGCTGAAAACGCCTGTTTTGGGGCTCTGCAGAGAAAGTGTTTGCAGACTGCTGAATCCACACACGGGTTTAACTCTGGAAGTTGAGTGCACACATTGACAACCGCTCTGTTAGATAGCTGCGTTTTGGATTTAGAAGCAGATATTTCCCTGTGCTTACTGCTGTTTCTTCCATATGCCGGTAATGGGCTGAAAACGCCTGTTTTGGGACTCTGCAGAGAAAGTGTTTGCAGACTGCTGAATCCTCACACGGGTTTAACTCTGGAAGTTGAGTGCACACATTGACAACCGTTCTGTTAGATAGCTGCGTTTTGGATTTAGAAGCAGATATTTCCCTGTGCTTACTGCTGTTTCTTCCATATGCGGGTAATGGGCTGAAAACGCCTGTTTTGGGACTCTGCAGAGAAAGTGTTTGCAGACTGCTGAATCCACACACGGGTTTAACTCTGGAAGTTGAGTGCACACATTGACAACCGTTCTGTTAGATAGCTGCGTTTTGGATTTAGAAGCAGATATTTCCCTGTGCTTACTGCTGTTTCTTCCATATGCCGGTAATGGGCTGAAAACGCCTGTTTTGGGACTATGCAGAGAAAGTGTTTGCAGACTGCTGAATCCACACACGGGTTTAACTCTGGAAGTTGAGTGCACACATTGACAACCGTTCTGTTAGATAGCTGCGTTTTGGATTTAGAAGCAGATATTTCCCTGTGCTTACTGCTGTTTCTTCCATATGCCGGTAATGTGCTGAAAACGCCTGTTTTGGGACTCTGCAGAGAAAGTGTTTGCAGACTGCTGAATCCACACACGGGTTTAACTCTGGAAGTTGAGTGCACACATTGACAACTGTTCTGTTAGATAGCTGCGTTTTGGATTTAGAAGCAGATATTTCCCTGGGCTTACTGCTGTTTCTTCCATATGCCAGTAATGGGCTGAAAACGCCTGTTTTGGGACTCTGCAGAGAAAGTGTTTGCAGACTGCTGAATCCACACACGGGTTTAACTCTGGAAGTTGAGTGCACACATTGACAACCGTTCTGTTAGATAGCTGCGTTTTGGATTTAGAAGCAGATATTTCCCTGGGCTTACTGCTGTTTCTTCCATATGCCGGTAATGGGCTGAAAACGCCTGTTTTGGGACTCTGCAGAGAAAGTGTTTGCAGACTGCTGAATCCACACACGGGTTTAACTCTGGAAGTTGAGTGCACACATTGACAACCGTTCTGTTAGATAGCTGCGTTTTGGATTTAGAAGCAGATATTTCCCTGTGCTTACTGCTGTTTCTTCCATATGCCGGTAATGGGCTGAAAACGCCTGTTTTGGGACTCTGCAGAGAAAGTGTTTGCAGACTGCTGAATCCTCACAGGGGTTTAACTCTGGAAGTTGAGTGCACACATTGACAACCGTTCTGTTAGATAGCTGCGTTTTGGATTTAGAAGCAGATATTTCCCTGTGCTTACTGCTGTTTCTTCCATATGCCGGTAATGGGCTGAAAACGCCTGTTTTGGGACTCTGCAGAGAAAGTGTTTGCAGACTGCTGAATCCACACACGGGTTTAATTCTGGAAGTTGAGTGCACACATTGACAACCGTTCTGTTAGATTGCTGCGTTTTGGATTTAGAAGCAGATATTTCCCTGTTCTTACTGCTGTTTCTTCCATATGCCGGTAATGGACTGAAAACGCCTGTTTTGGGACTCTGCAGAGAAAGTGTTTGCAGACTGCTGAATCCACACACGGGTTTAACTCTGGAAGTTGAGTGCACACATTGACAACCATTCTGTTAGATAGCTGCGTTTTGGATTTAGAAGCAGATATATCCCTGGGCTTACTGCTGTTTCTTCCATATGCCGGTAATGGGCTGAAAACGCCTGTTTTGGGACTCTGCAGAGAAAGTGTTTGCAGACTGCTGAATCCACACACGGGTTTAACTCTGGAAGTTGAGTGCACACATTGACAACCATTCTGTTAGATAGCTGCGTTTTGGATTTAGAAGCAGATATTTCCCTGTGCTTACTGCTGTTTCTTCCATATGCCGGTAATGGGCTGAAAACGCCTGTTTTGGGACTCTGCAGAGAAAGTGTTTGCAGACTGCTGAATCCACACACGGGTTTAACTCTGGAAGTTGAGTGCACACATTGACAACCGTTCTGTTAGATAGCTGCGTTTTGGATTTAGAAGCAGATATTTCCCTGTGCTTACTGCTGTTTCTTCCATATGCCGGTAATGGGCTGAAAACGCCTGTTTTGGGACTCTGCAGAGAAAGTGTTTGCAGACTGCTGAATCCACACACGGGTTTAACTCTGGAAGTTGAGTGCACACATTGACAACCATTCTGTTAGATAGCTGCGTTTTGGATTTAGAAGCAGATATTTCCCTGGGCTTACTGCTGTTTCTTCCATATACCGGTAATGGGCTGAAAACGCCTGTTTTGGGACTCTGCAGAGAAAGTGTTTGCAGACTGCTGAATCCACACACGGGTTTAACTCTGGAAGTTGAGTGCACACATTGACAACCGTTCTGTTAGATAGCTGCGTTTTGGATTTAGAAGCAGATATTTCCCTGTGCTTACTTCTGTTTCTTCCATATGCCGGTAATGGGTTGAAAACGCCTGTTTTGGGACTCTGCAGAGAAAGTGTTTGCAGACTGCTGAATCCACACACGGGTTTAACTCTGGAAGTTGAGTGCACACATTGACAACCATTCTGTTAGATAGCTGCGTTTTGGATTTAGAAGCAGATATATCCCTGGTTTTACTGCTGTTTCTTCCATATGCCGGTAATGGGCTGAAAACGCCTGTTTTGGGACTCTGCAGAGAAAGTGTTTGCAGACTGCTGAATCCACACACGGGTTTAACTCTGGAAGTTGAGTGCACACATTGACAACCATTCTGTTAGAAAGCTGCGTTTTGGATTTAGAATCAGATATTTCCCTGTGCTTACTGCTGTTTCTTCCATATGCCGGTAATGGGCTGAAAACGCCTGTTTTGGGACTCTGCAGAGAAGGTGTTTGCAGACTGCTGAATCCACACACGGGTTTAACTCTGGAAGTTGAGTGCACACATTGACAACCGTTCTGTTAGATAGCTGCGTTTTGGATTTAGAAGCAGATATTTCCCTGTGCTTACTGCTGTTTCTTCCATATGCCGGTAATGGGCTGAAAACGCCTGTTTTGGGACTCTGCAGAGAAAGTGTTTGCAGACTGCTGAATCCACACACGGGTTTAACTCTGGAAGTTGAGTGCACACATTGACAACCGTTCTGTTAGATAGCTGGGTTTTGGATTTAGAAGCAGATAGTTCCCTGTGCTTACTGCTGTTTCTTCCATATGCCGGTAATGGGCTGAAAACGCCTGTTTTGGGACTCTGCAGAGAAAGTGTTTGCAGACTGCTGAATCCACACACGGGTTTAACTCTGGAAGTTGAGTGCACACATTGACAACCGTTCTGTTAGATAGCTGCGTTTTGGATTTAGAAGCAGATATTTCCCTGTGCTTACTGCTGTTTCTTCCATATGCCGGTAATGGGCTGAAAACGCCTGTTTTGGGACTCTGCAGAGAAAGTGTTTGCAGACTGCTGAATCCACACACGGGTTTAACTCTGGAAGTTGAGTGCACACATTGACAACCGTTCTGTTAGATAGCTGCGTTTTGGATTTAGAAGCAGATATTTCCCTGTGCTTACTGCTGTTTCTTCCATATGCCGGTAATGGGCTGAAAACGCCTGTTTTGGGACTCTGCAGAGAAAGTGTTTGCAGACTGCTGAATCCACACACGGGTTTAACTCTGGAAGTTGAGTGCACACATTGACAACCGTTCTGTTAGATAGCTGCGTTTTGGATTTAGAAGCAGATATTTCCCTGGGCTTACTGCTGTTTCTTCCATACGCCGGTAATGGGCTGAAAACGCCTGTTTTGGGACTCTGCAGAGAAAGTGTTTGCAGACTGCTGAATCCACACACGGGTTTAACTCTGGAAGTTGAGTGCACACATTGACAACAGTTCTGTTAGATAGCTGCCTTTTGGATTTAGAAGCAGATATTTCCCTGTGCTTACTGCTGTTTCTTCCATATGCCGGTAATGGGCTGAAAACGCCTGTTTTGGGACTCTGCAGAGAAAGTGTTTGCAGACTGCTGAATCCACACACGGGTTTAACTCTGGAAGTTGAGTGCACACATTGACAACCGTTCTGTTAGATAGCTGCGTTTTGGATTTAGAAGCAAATATTTCCCTGTGCTTACTGCTGTTTCTTCCATATGCCGGTAATGGGCTGAAAACGCCTGTTTTGGGACTCTGCAGAGAAAGTGTTTGCAGACTGCTGAATCCACACACGGGTTTAACTCTGGAAGTTGAGTGCACACATTGACAACCGTTCTGTTAGATAGCTGCGTTTTGGATTTAGAAGCAGATATTTCCCTGTGCTTACTGCTGTTTCTTCCATATGCCGGTAATGGGCTGAAAACGCCTGTTTTGGGACTCTGCAGAGAAAGTGTTTGCAGACTGCTGAATCCACACACGGGTTTAACTCTGGAAGTTGAGTGCACACATTGACAACCGTTCTGTTAGATAGCTGCGTTTTGGATTTAGAAGCACATATTTCCCTGTGCTTACTGCTGTTTCTTCCATATGCCGGTAATGGGCTGAAAACGCCTGTTTTGGGACTCTGCAGAGAAAGTCTCTGCAGACTGCTGAATCCACACACGGGTTTAACTCTGGAAGTTGAGTGCACACATTGACAACCGTTCTGTTAGATAGCTGCGTTTTGGATTTAGAAGCAGATATTTCCCTGGGCTTACTGCTGTTTCTTCCATACGCCGGTAATGGGCTGAAAACGCCTGTTTTGGGACTCTGCAGAGAAAGTGTTTGCAGACTGCTGAATCCACACACGGGTTTAACTCTGGAAGTTGAGTGCACACATTGACAACCGTTCTGTTAGATAGCTGCCTTTTGGATTTAGAAGCAGATATTTCCCTGTGCTTACTGCTGTTTCTTCCATATGCCGGTAATGGGATGAAAACGCCTCTTTTGGGACTCTGCAGAGAAAGTGTTTGCAGACTGCTGAATCCACACACGGGTTTAACTCTGGAAGTTGAGTGCACACATTGACAACCGTTCTGTTAGATAGCTGCGTTTTGGATTTAGAAGCAGATATTTCCCTGTGCTTACTGCTGTTTCTTCCATATGCCGGTAATGGGCTGAAAACGCCTGCTTTGGGACTCTGCAGAGAAAGTGTTTGCAGACTGCTGAATCCACACACGGGTTTAACTCTGGAAGTTGAGTGCACACATTGACAACCGTTCTGTTAGATAGCTGCGTTTTGGATTTAGAAGCAGATATTTCCCTGTGCTTACTGCTGTTTCTTCCATATGCCGGTAATGGGCTGAAAATGCTTGTTTTGGGACTCTGCAGAGAAAGTGTTTGCAGACTGCTGAATCCACACACGGGTTTAACTCTGGAAGTTGAGTGCACACATTGACAACCGTTCTGTTAGATAGCTGCGTTTTGGATTTAGAAGCAGATATTTCCCTGTGCTTACTGCTGTTTCTTCCATATGCCGGTAACGGGCTGAAAACGCTTGTTTTGGGACTCTGCAGAGAAAGTGTTTGCAGACTGCTGAATCCACACACGGGTTAAACTCTGGAAGTTGAGTGCACACATTGACAACCGTTCTGTTAGATAGCTGCGTTTTGGATTTAGAAGCAGATATTTCCCTGTGCTTACTGCTGTTTCTTCCATATGCCGGTAATGGGCTGAAAACGCCTGTTTTGGGACTCTGCAGAGAAAGTGTTTGCAGACTGCTGAATCCACACACGGGTTTAACTCTGGAAGTTGAGTGCACACATTGACAACCGTTCTGTTAGATAGCTGCGTTTTGGATTTAGAAGCAGATATTTCCCTGTGCTTACTGCTGTTTCTTCCATATGACGGTAATGGGCTGAAAACGCCTGTTTTGGGACTCTGCAGAGAAAGTGTTTGCAGACTGCTGAATCCACACACGGGTTTAACTCTGGAAGTTGAGTGCACACATTGACAACCGTTCTGTTAGATAGCTGCGTTTTGGATTTAGAAGCAGATATTTCCCTGTGCTTACTGCTGTTTCTTCCGTATGCCGGTAATGGGCTGAAAACGCCTGTTTTGGGACTCTGCAGAGAAAGTGTTTGCAGACTGCTGAATCCACACACGGGTTTAACTCTGGAAGTTGAGTGCACACATTGACAACCGTTCTGTTAGATAGCTGCGTTTTGTATTTAGAAGCAGATATTTCCCTGTGCTTACAGCTGTTTCTTCCATATGCCGGTAATGGGCTGAAAACGTCTGTTTTGGGACTCTGCAGAGAAAGTGTTTGCAGACTGCTGAATCCACACACGGGTTTAACTCTGGAAGTTGAGTGCACACATTGACAACCGTTCTGTTAGATAGCTGCGTTTTGGATTTAGAAGCAGATATTTAACTGGGCTTACTGCTGTTTCTTCCATATGCCGGAAGTGGGCTGAAAACGCCTGTATTGGGACTCTGCAGAGAAAGTGTTTGCAGACTGCTGAATCCACACACGGGTTTAACTCTGGAAGTTGAGTGCACACATTGACAACCATTCTGTTAGATAGCTGCGTTTTGGATTTAGAAGCAGATATATCCCTGGCTTACTGCTGTTTCTTCCATATGCCGGTAATGGGCTGAAAACGCCTGTTTTGGGACTCTGCAGAGAAAGTGTTTGCAGACTGCTGAATCCTCACACGGGTTTAACTCTGGAAGTTGAGTGCACACATTGACAACCGTTCTGTTAGAAAGCTGCGTTTTGGATTTAGAAGCAGATATTTCCCTGTGCTTACTGCTGTTTCTTCCATATGCCGGTAATGGGCTGAAAACGCCTGTTTTGGGACTCTGCAGAGAAAGTGTTTGCAGACTGCTGAATCCACACACGGGTTTAACTCTGGAAGTTGAGTGCACACATTGACAACCGTTCTGTTAGATAGCTGCGTTTTGGATTTAGAAGCAGATATTTCCCTGTGCTTACTGCTGTTTCTTCCATATGCCGGTAATGGGCTGAAAACGCCTGTTTTGGGACTCTGCAGAGAAAGTGTTTGCAGACTGCTGAATCCACACACGGGTTTAACTCTGGAAGTTGAGTGCACACATTGACAACCGTTCTGTTAGATAGCTGCGTTTTGGATTTAGAAGCAGATATTTCCCTGTGCTTACTGCTGTTTCTTCCATATGCCGGTAATGGGCTGAAAACGCCTGTTTTGGGACTCTGCAGAGAAAGTGTTTGCAGACTGCTGAATCCACACACGGGTTTAACTCTGGAAGTTGAGTGCACACATTGACAACCGTTCTGTTAGATAGCTGCGTTTTGGATTTAGAAGCAGATATTTCCCTGTGCTTACTGCTGTTTCTTCCATATGCCGGTAATGGGCTGAAAACGCCTGTTTTGGGACTCTGCAGAGAAGGTGTTTGCAGACTGATGAATCCACACACGGGTTTAACTCTGGAAGTTGAGTGCACACATTGACAACCGTTCTGTTAGATAGCTGGGTTTTGGATTTAGAAGCAGATAGTTCCCTGTGCTTACTGCTATTTCTTCCATATGCCGGTAATGGGCTGAAAACGCCTGTTTTGGGACTCTGCAGAGAAAGTGTTTGCAGACTGCTGAATCCACACACGGGTTTAACTCTGGAAGTTGAGTGCACACATTGACAACCGTTCTGTTAGATAGCTGCGTTTTGGATTTAGAAGCAGATATTTCCCTGGGCTTACTGCTGTTTCTTCCATATGCCGGTAATGGGCTGAAAACGCCTGTTTTGGGACTCTGCAGAGAAAGTGTTTGCAGACTGCTGAATCCACACACGGGTTTAACTCTGGAAGTTGAGTGCACACATTGACAACCGTTCTGTTAGATAGCTGCGTTTTGGATTTAGAAGCAGATATTTCCCTGTGCTTACTGCTGTTTCTTCCATATGCGGGTAATGGGCTGAAAACGCCTGTTTTGGGACTCTGCAGAGAAAGTGTTTGCAGACTGCTGAATCCACACACGGGTTTAACTCTGGAAGTTGAGTGCACACATTGACAACCGTTCTGTTAGATAGCTGCGTTTTGGATTTAGAAGCAGATATTTCCCTGTGCTTACTGCTGTTTCTTCCATATGACGGTAATGGGCTGAAAACGCCTGTTTTGGGACTCTGCAGAGAAAGTGTTTGCAGACTGCTGAATCCACACACGGGTTTAACTCTGGAAGTTGAGTGCACACATTGACAACCATTCTGTTAGAAAGCTGCGTTTTGGATTTAGAAGCAGATATTTCCCTGTGCTTACTGCTGTTTCTTCCATATGCCGGTAATGGGCTGAAAACGCCTGTTTTGGGACTCTGCAGAGAAAGTGTTTGCAGACTGCTGAATCCACACACGGGTTTAACTCTGGTAGTTGAGTGCACACATTGACAACCGCTCTGTTAGATAGCTGCGATTT